>NC_056525.1:108679773-108815817 GCF_019175285.1 Sceloporus undulatus
GTCCCTAAGCTGCTCTTCATAGGTTTCCAGACCTTTCACCATTTTGACTGCTCTCGTCTGAATATGCTGCAACTTGTCTATCTCCGTTTTGAATTGTGGTGCCCACAACTGGACACAGTATTCCAGGTGAGGTCTGACCAAAGCAGAATAAAGCAACATTGTTTAAGAAGTCAACGTCTTCAAGTGGTGCTTCCAGTAGCCACATGTGACCACTTATTTCATCAATGTTCGTTAATTTTTTTAATAAACTATTCTAAAAATTTGTTGAAAAACATAATATTTAAATAGTCTGATGTACATGAAAAATGAGACAGTCATAAATATTCTGGCTGAGACATATGATTCTAGGTACATAGCTCATCAGTAAGTCAATATTTCTAATCTACTTATTACTTCTAAAATCTGTGCAAGTTTCATCCAAGCCATCAATGTATCATTTATTTCCACCGAGTGGAGTGTGTTTCTGAGAGAACACATGACACTCCGAATTAATAAAATAAGTAGAAATCAAACTACTTGAAGGGAATGCTGTGGATGTAGCATATCTGGATTTCAACAAGGCTTTTGGCAAAGTTCCCCATGATATTCTTGCAAAGAAGATAGTAAAATGTCACAGAAATATAGCAAAATTTTATAAAGTACTGCTTTTACAAGAACTGGAACAGGAAACGATTAAAGAATCTATGATAAAATGGAATCAGGACGTAAAGACATCACACTAGAAACATAGGGAAAATGCTGGGAAAAAACATAAATTTTCTTTATGTAAAATAATGAGAGAAAATTATTATAAAATGCTGCATGAATGATATATTACATCAGCAAAACTGTCTAAAATATACAAAAAACAAGATAATAGGTATTAGAAATGCCAACCGAATACTGGTATGTTTATATGTATGTGCTGGCATTGCCAACAGGCTAAGGACTATTGGAAGAAAATTAGTCAATCAATGTCTAAAATACTGGAATGTATAATACCATTAAAATTGGAACTTTTTCTCCTGAACATGACATCAGTATTAGGAGAAGAAGTAGAAAGAGACCACTGGAGAACAATATTATACATGATGACTGCAGCAAGGCTGTTCTATGTCTCCTTTGATTGATGATTGGATCATAAAACTGGGGGAGATGAAAGAGATGGGCAGGTTATCAAGAAGTATCCAAGGAAATATGATAGATAATTTAGAAAAAGACTGGAGTATTATTATTATTATTAACCTTTATTTATAAAGTGCTGTAAATTTACACAGTGCTGTACATACAATCTTTTTAATTGGACGGTTCCCTGCCTTCAAGCTTACAATCTAAAAGTATGTTGGAAAAATACAAAAGTATGGAATAAGTAAGAAAAAGAAAACATTTAAAAAGTGGGGGAGGATCTGAAAGATTTTTTTAGAGTACAGATAAACAAATATAGGAAATATAGAGGTTTCAGATTACAACACAAAAAATGGAAAGTAAAGAAGAATGTAGAGGTAACAAAATAACTTAATTTGAATATGCATGAATATTTAAAAACTAAGGAGGATAAATGAGCAATGTTGAAAAATCAAAGTAAGATATCTTAGGCGTTTAGCAACTTTATTTACTGATGGGGGGAAATATATGTTGGATTATTATTAGTGTATTGTACATGTGTATATAGGACAGATGAGACCACAGAAGACTGAGGAGAGAAAAAAGTGATGCATTTGATTTATTCTTTATTCTATAGTATATGCTGAAGACAAGTTAACAATAATGATTAATATTATTCTCTTTTTTATGTTTTTATGTTTTAAAAAGTTTGCAATAAAAATCATTAAAAAAAAGAGAGACGCTAGTAAAATGTGGCCTAAGTACTACTGTTAGGTGGATTTGTAATAAACTGATTAACTGAACCCAAAGGGTTCTCACCAATGGTTCCTCTCCATCCTGGAGAGAAGTGACTAGCAGAGTGCCACAGGGATCTATACTGGGCCCTCTGTTATCCAACATGTTTATCAGTGACTTGGATAAAGGAATAGAAAGCATGCTGATTAAATGTGCAGATGCTACCAAACTGGGAGAGATTGCTAGTTCTCCAGAGGACAGGATTAAAATTCAAAATGACCTTGACAGATTAGCTGGGCTAAAGCTAACAAGATGAATTTCAATTTTTTTTCTGTAAGGTCCTACACCTAGGCAGAAAAAAATGAAATGCACAGATATAGGATGGGTGTCACCTGGCTAAACAACAATTCATGTGAAAGGGATCTAGGACTTCTAGTAGATCACAAGCTGAGCATGAGTCAGCAGCATGATGTGGCAGCCAAGAAGGCCAACATGATTCTTGGTTGCATCTATAGAAGTATAGTGTCAGATCAAGGTAAGGCATTACCAGAAATGCAGTGTCCAGTTCTGGGCACCTCAGTTCCAGAAAGATGTTGATAAGCTGGAACATGTCTGTGAGCTGCCTGGGGTCCCTTCTGGGAGAAAGGCGGCATACAAATGAAGTAAATAAATAAATAAATGTCCAGAGTAGGGTGACCAGCATTTCAGCAGAATTGTAATGCTTGTTTTAACTTGGCTGGATAATATGAGTTAAGCATGGATATTCTCTGAGTCAACAGTTTCCAAGGGATTTTCAGTCCCCAATCAAACAATTGACAGCACATTTGATACAGATATGTAATGTTATACATTACGTTACATAACATATAACGTTAAAGCATCATAATGAAAATCACATTTTTTCATAGCTTATGCCAGGAAATACTCAGGAAATCCTTTGCAATCTTCTGATGAGATGTGTCTGCCTCTTTGAGCCAACTTTCTCTAAATTTTCACTTTTCCCACTATGTTCTTCATTATGTAAGAACTACTGAGGGCTACTCCTTTCCTTGTCTAGAGTGATGAATGCTATGCAGATACTGCTACAAGCAGTCTCACATAGGTTTGTGCTGAAAAGCTTGGAATGATGCATTTTTTATGAAGGATTGTACAGTCGGCCCTTCTTATACATGGATTTCTTATACAGTACATGGATTCAAGCATCCACTGTTTGAAAATGTTCAAAAAAAGTATAAATTTCAAATATCAAACCTTGATTTTCCATTTTTATAAGGGACACCATTTTGCTATGCCGTTATATTTAATGGGACTTCAGCATCCACGGATTTTGTTATCCACGAGGGAACTTGGAACCAAGCCTCAGCGTATAACAAGGGTCCACTGTAATACACAATATGACAATAGTACTGTGGTGGCCTAAGAATTCAAATTTGGAGGAGAAACCATAACAGGAAAGTGTGGGAAGAAGAAGAGGTCCTCTTGGGGTTATGATGGCTATTTGACTGTAGCTAGAAGCTCTGAACTGCCATGATATTTATCTGAGAAACCTAAAAAACAGGGCAGTTCCTTTGAAGAAGAAATCGCTGTTCTTTGAGGGAAGCCAAAGAGTACCTTTTAAACTCTCATTACAATTTGATAATAAAAGCATTCACTTATGTCAGCTGTCTTACCTGAAATTCACTAGCCGCACATGGCTTTCCTCTTGAGGGAGGGAAATTAGAACAAATTAAAAGCTAAACGTCCCATTCTGTCATGTTAAAGGCTCTGGCTATATTCTAACCCTAATTTGGAGTCCCACCACTACCAACCACAGATTCATATGTCCCAGTACAGCTACATCGAGATACAAAAGGATTGAGATCAGGAATAATCCATCTGGCCATGGACATGCCATGGACAGCTTCAGGATACAGATCTTCTTTCAGATTTGGCGTTTGTTTGCAGGCTTTTAAAAGCCAATCCACTGCTATTGTAGGATTGAATCCATGCTCTCCCTTTCTGGGTCAGGAAAGTATGTTCTGTCCACAGTCCTGTACAAAGAATTCTGCAACTTGGTCAAATATTAGGGTCCCCCCCTCCTTATCCAGTTAGAGATTCACAACTTGCTTTTGTTCATGGAAATCTGTGGATCCAGGCCCTTTTCTTCATATGAAGAAATTTAGAAGCAGCAAATATGTGAAATTGAATTTTGTGTCAGCAGACACTCATATAACTCTCATTCAGAGCACATCTCAGAGAGATGAAGTGATAGAAGTTTTGAACATTATTAACATTCCATTTACAAACACCATTAGGATCTGGAGTAGGTTTATTATGGGCACAAGTAACAGGCAGAATTTACATCTACAGTGAGCCGTAGTGAAGAAATCAGTCCACACTAAGTTCATTTAACAGTATTTTACATCTTCCAAAACTTGAATTGTGTAGCATGCAAAACAATTTATATTTTATCTGTACCATCTAATTAATTAAATGGCCCCAGAGTAGCAGACTCACAAATCTCGTTAATAGCTGAATACTGAAATAAAGGCTGTTCACCCCTACTAGAATAATATTTGCATATCCCCACCTGTGATGGGTAATAAGTACCTGCCACAAATCAGAATTATGAATTTTGTACGCCTAACAAAACCGCAGGGGAAATTATACCTCAGACATTCCATAATAATTGCAGCTAAGCTGTTTAGTGCCATCCACTTATTCTGCCTGAAGTATTTAAAACAGCAACAGTTGTAAATGAATTCAGGCACATATCCAAGGAAGAATGTTTTTTTAAAGTTTTTTTTCTGATTTACCATATGTATTTATCTTTCTAAAAAAAAAAGTTCAGCTGCACATTGTAACACACACAGTTCAAACCACAAAACAAAATTTAAAAGGGTTTTTAAATTGTTATTGTCTGGAAAAGACTTGTGTGGTTTTAGTATGAAAGGCTCTAGAAAATGCCCCAAACTCTATTTGTTTTATCAGTCACCTAGAGCTTACTTATAGAGTGCTGTATAAATAAACTGACTTCGTAGTTTGATTTAACAGTACTTTCTTTCCAAATAATCCACATTCTGCAGGGTAGCATTAAGTAGAAAACGTTGCACAGAGCTGTATAGCAATGTAGATGTGGGGCTGTTGGCTTTTCCTTTTTCTTAATCAGCTAGGGAATTGGGGATGGGAAGGGCAGACAAGTAGAAGATGCCTCTGGTTTGTTTATTTTCCTGCCAGAGAAAGAAGCTGTATCTTGGAAGGCAGCCAGAATGACAAAAAAAAATCTTTGGAATGTTAGTTGTTTGACTTTCTGACTACAAGCATAAAGATACAAAAATGCAGCATTTTAAATTCTATACAGTAGATAGCATGCATCCCCAAGGATTCTGTCTAAATCTGAAAAGGTTATGAAGGAAAAAAATGTTTCAGATATGTCCATCTTTGGCAAAATACCTTTAATATCTTTAGCATATTAGATATAAGAGAGTGGTGTTATCTTTCACAGTGTTATTTTATCTGTCATGTAACACCAAACTTGGACGCATCAGTGCCTATCCTCTGGATGTGAAACCTCCACCCCAAATAAGGTGCAGCAGGTTATTGGTATCTGCCAGGGTTTGGTTTCCCTGTAGATTCCAAAATCCATGGATGCTCAAATCCCACTATATATAATGGTGTCATAAAATGGTGTCCCTCGTGTAAAAAAAAGCATATCAAGGTTTGCTTTTTGGAATTTTTGCGTGTGTGAATATTTGCAAGCCATGGATGTTGAATCCATTGATATGAAGGACTGATGGTAGTAGTTTCTGCATACTTGGCACAAGGGTGGATTCTCCACATACAATATATGTCTCAAATGTAGAAATATATCAGATTGTATATCCAGTGGGCCAGGATTTAAAAAAAAACTACACTGAGTGAACTCTGTAAGCATTCTAACCTGTTGGGACATTTTGGAGTGTGTGTGTGTGGCGGGGGGGGGTATTCCCACCTTTTATTGGTTAGGATGTGACTAGAAAGGTACATTATTACATTTATGGCTCACCTATCCCAGCATAACACCCTTCTAGCATCAAGTGCTGAACTACATTAGGAGATTATCGCACTGCTATTTCTCTCAAACTGGGCACAGGTAGAGTGTGGGCAAAAATCGCATAAAAGTGGATGTTATCGCACACCTCCATGCCCAGCTCAGAGGCACTGCATACCCGATCTCACCTTCTCAAAGAACAGGACTTTCCCGTTCTTTGCTAAGCCCGGATTAGGTACACAACGTCTCTGAGCTGGGCATGGAGATGTGCTATTACATCCATTTTCATGCGGTTTTTGCCCATACCCAGCTGAGGAAAAATAGCAGTGGGATAATCTCCTTAGGTCACTAAACACCAAATAGTATATGACTTGTTATTCTCCCTTTTTGTGGGAAAGAATAAGACTCTTAAGCATATAAAATAAACTTGCTAGGGAAAGCCCTAGCAAGATTAATGGTAACTGAATACTGCATGTCTGAAGAGAAAATTGATATGTTCATATGGTGAAGGAAAATATAGGACTTGGCTTTAAATGAAAAAATGATTGGAAGCAATAAATCATTAAGAAGACAAAAAAGAGGACACGTTTATTGAAAAGCGGAAGCCGTGTATTGGCTGTGGAAATGTAGGCCCTTGTAGACTGCACTGGTGACTTTGGAAAGTACTGTTGGACACTGCTTGAATTCTAAGCCAGTGCAAAGGCAGTGGATGTCTTATTTAGACTATTAAACATTGATGAAAATACATCAGCTGGAATCATGTACAGGACTTATATATGTGTATGTGCCATTGTTACTCAATGCCCCCAATCAGCATTTTCCCAAGGCAGCTACTGCAAGCAAGAAGGGTCTGTTCTCCTGTCAGTAAGGAAGCAGCTAACTGATGTTCCCATCCCATCCCATGAGCAATCTCTGGTGTAACAGGCAGAAGCAAAATTCCTGTTGCAATTTCCTATTGCACCAGAAATCTCTTTCACAGGGGTTGGGTGGGAAAGGCAGTCAGCTGCTCCTAGATCAACAAGGGAACAGGCCCTGTTGACTGCAGCAGCAACTTCCCGTTAAGTGGGAATTGCCAATCTTTCATGGTTTCTACATAGACTTTCATGGTCTCTAAACTTGGGGCTATGTCGGGACCATGAACATTCACAGGTACATAACTCCAATTTATTTATTCATAACTGACATAGGGAATTCCTGCTATCATCATTATTGGTAATTAAAAATATAGATTGACACAGCAATACTAATGTATCACATTGACAATACTATGTATGTCCACATGGATGTCTGTACATTTTACAATCTGTTATAAATAATACATTAAAAAGAACGATGGAAGAAGAACCATGGTCCCCACTTATAGCTTCCCTCAATAACATTGGAGCAGAAGTGGGTCTTCCATTGTAATATGATTCCCTTTCAATTATTGAACTGGTGCAAAGTTAAAATAATAATAATAATAATAATAATAATAATAATAATTAAAAAGTTGGTTCTCAGAAGAAATGTATCCAAAGAGTAATTTAAAAATTCTTATCGTTCTTTCCCAGTCTTTACTGGTATATATAAAGTCAGTGTGTTTCAAAATTAAGGTTAGATGGGAAATCTTATAAACTGCTAATTCATTCATGGACTCAGCAGGGACAACCAAAAAGCATCATTTAGAAACTGCTCGGATGTTTGCAGCAGTTAGTTGGTTCCATACCAATGCCAAAGTTGCTGCTATTGTTAAGTTGTCCCTCCTAATAAACAATTATTCTGTTCATCGTCAACTGTTACAGTATGAATTATGGATTATTTTTATTTCACTTCCACACTTCCTCTAAGGAGCTCATAGCAGCTCATATATGGATCTCAGGTGGCTTCGCATCCTGGTAATATTCAGGCCCAGGCTCCCTTTACTTAATCAATAGCATTACATGATGTGTCCTCTGACCACTGTCTGATTCTTTGGATTTTCTTATTTTTGTTTTGCCTGTAAGACTGATCATTTTCTTCCTTTCAGTATGCCTCTGTCTGTCACTGGGCTGCATGCAAGGGGAGGGCTACCACTCTCTCTTTAGACAGAATGCAGTGTAAACTTTCCTCCTCAAACTTGACATTTTGTTCTACCTAGAATCATTCTGGTGAGCATGTGAAGTCCTTTCCAGATGCCACTGACAGATCACTTTCAGGCTTGACACAGTCGCTTGGAATGCTGGGATATCTCACTACCTTGAGCAGCATTGCACATTTCTCATGGGATCACTAATTGGTGCGCCCACAAATGGGATCTGCCATATCTAACTCAATATGTGGAGAATGGATACAGTTAGTTCATTATCAGAATATCAAACATGTCACCAAGGCTTCTTCTGGAAGTGACTTCAGGGCACTATTCCTAGTGGTGCCAAGTGTCAGTCAGGATTCCTGTCATTAGTATCTTCCATCCCTTGAATAAGGGTGAAGTCTACAGTATACATTTCCCATTATGTCACTAGGAAGACATTGCCTTCTTCTTTTACCCACAAAATATCCTGGTCATAGTTTCTCACCCTTAACATGCCAAAGTTGAGATGCATGTTAGCACAGCTAAGATTTTCTAAGTTGTCAGTTCCTCTAGACTTTTTTTCCCCTCGCAGACAATGCACAAATGATGTTGATTTTCCCATTTCCTCTGGCCAATACAATGATTCAATCACTGAGTTCATACTTTATTTGTATCCTTTTATTAGTGTCTGGTGCTTCCCTTTAGTCCTGATTTCCAGACCTGTGAATCTTTATGCCAAGTGTCTGGCAGAAATATTTGCAAGTACGTATTGCTGCCAGATGGGAAGATCTGACACTCTGTCCATCTTTTCACTTATATGGACAAAGTGTATGGAAGAAAAATGGCTAATCCACTTAGATATTAAATGTAGAATTGTCACATCGATTTTCAGTCTGCTTCTCCAGAAAACGCACATAGCAACCATTTTAGGAACATATAGTTTCAAAGTGAAGGTGTGGATAGTTTATCCTTGAGTGTCCCCAGGATAAAAACACCTTCTTTGGCCATAGAAAGTATTTCAAGGAGAAGGATTTCAGCCCAACATTTTCCATGGCATGCTGGTTTTCTATGAACAAAGGTGTGGGAAAACATTCAAACGTCTATTTCTCCTGCTTGCATCCAAAAACAGTATCTTCTCAGTATTTCATTTACTTTTATTTCAGATGTTTTAAATCACATTTTTCTATGACACTAACCTTCAAGGCTAGCTCACAAATAAGCAAAAAGAATCCAATATATGACAATAAATAACTGAAACAAATTTAAAAGTAACAGCAGATTTTTAAAAAGCAGTACAAAAATAACCAAATTGCAGATGGTAGGGTTATACCACATGCTTTTTCTGAATGTTGGCTGTCACGTCTCTAAGAAAATTGTATCAAATAGCAGGAAAAGTTTCCCTTTTCCTCCTAATAACATACAATCAGCCCTCTGAATCAATGGATTCTGCATCAACGGATTCAACCAACTGGAAAATGTTTTTCCCCCCAAAAGCCAAAATCCAAACATTGATTTTGCCATTTTATGTAAGGGACACCATTTTATTACCCTATTGTGGAACTTGAATATCCACAGATTTTGGTATCCTCGGGGGGGCCCTGGAACCAAACTCAAGCAGATACCCAAAGCTCCATTGTATTTATTGTCTATTTACTGCAAATCTTCCCAATGTCTCATAATTCTTATCTTGTCCATTTTGTCACTTTAGGAAACCATCACCCTTGTTCCATTATATTAACCTTTTCTATGTGTGCATTGTGATTGAAGGATGTTCTAAGGAAAACTAGAAGCCCACTTCTAATCTAAAAGATATAACCTTATTCATTGATTTTAAACAGAGGCTGGATGTCCATCTGCTGAGGGTGCTTTGGATGTGAGTTCCTGCATGGCAGGGGGTTGGATTGGATGTCCCTTATGGTGTCTTCCAACTCTATGATTCTAGGATTCCTGAGCCAACAGAAATGAAATAAAGGAATGGGTAGGTTTTACTGCTTAGTTACCTGTCCATCTTTTTATCATCAAGATGTGCCATTGACACTTCAGTGAAGCACAGGAAAAAAGTGACAGAACATAAACTTCACTTATGATTTAAGACCTGTCAACAAGACACAGTGGCTTTTGACTGAAATGAAGTCTGTCTCAAATCCCCACTCTGTACCTGCTACAAGTTTGTAATTGCTTTTGGGGTATAATGGTATGATGTACCAGCCTATTAGGACAACTCCATCCCCTGAACACTTATCATGTTTCTATTAAAACACACTGCCTCTTTTAAGTATCTGATGTACTTGAAATAAGCTGCCTTGTTTGTGCTTAGCAGGAAGTGGAGGCAGGGGAGAGGGTAAGTACAAATATTAGGCTTCTGTCTCCAGTATGTTTCCTCAGTTAGAGGAAGCTTTATGTTGTTTTCAACAGGTTGGTTCTCCATTAACCGAAATGCTTGGGCCCAGAAGTCACCTTTGTATTTCAGGATTTTGTTTTGTTTTGTTTTTGGATTTTGGAATATTTACATATACATAATGTGATATCTTGGAGTTGGGACCCCAAGTCTAAGCATGAAAGTATAAAAGTATTTGTAGTAATTGTGTGAATAAAACAAAGTTTTGTATATGAACCATCAGAAAGCGAAGGTGTCACTAGATCAGCCACATATGTGGACAATTTTAGATTTGGGATGTTGGAGAGTATTAGATTTTGAAATTCCACATAAGGGATACTCAGCCTATAGGATATAAGGCAAATCAGCCAGAAGACTGTTTAAAACCCCAGGGCCCCCAAACCCAGCACCCCGTGAATTGTGGAAAAATAGAATTTCCCCTCAAACTGTCCCCAAACACCCAACAAGAGGTATTGATAGCAAATTTAGGTCATTTTTGCTTCCTTTAGACCAAGAAGCCTTTCAACCAACAAGAAGCAATCCAGAGGTTGACACAGAGAGAACCAAAAATATGGTGTGCAGTCCACCAAGTCCAATGGGGAAGCAAGACAGGTTCCTATCCTTCAACAGTTGGCCATCCTTGGTTTAAGGGAAACATCCTCCCCTCCTTCACAGACATTTAGATTCATAATTGTTCCAGAGAATGACTTAACCAGAAGATACACATCTCAGCTCAGTGTTCAAGTCTAGGTGTACAACTGCTAGATTCAGTGTGGTGCCATAGTACTGGAAACACCTGCTTCATCAACATACTTTCCAGTAAACATGGACTACATGAGGATGGATTTTTCAGTTAGTAATATCTGAGAAACTGCATATACTAAAGCTGCATATACTAAAGCTGTGAACCTCCAGGAATTGTTAAATTCTAACTGCCATCAGTCACAGCATGGTGAGGGATATTAGGAGCTTCTAAATTACATCTGGAAGATCACAGGTCCCCTTACTCCCCAGCCTAAAGAACATAATGGTATCTACTCTCATGCATTCTCACATACTTTCATGCAGCACTTAAGTTTTAAACAAACCACTCTTTTCTTACTGCAGTCTCACAGTTCTACTGAAATATGAAATCCATATGTGCATGTGGCAATGAAACACATGTATATGGGACTGACAGAGTAAAGCCACATGTATTAGAGCACACCTCTACCATTGTCCAGTTCTATCATTAGCCATCCTGCCTTCCTTGGCTCAACAGAGCCTTGAGGGGACCTGTGGCAGACCTTTGCTTCTGCAGATCTCTTCCTCCTCTTTGCTTACTATCCAGTTCTCCTTTTTCTATCTGCTTACTGCTATCCTCTGGAACAGGCTCTAAGTTGGATGAAGGATCATCTCCAAATTCATTCAGTCCAGAGACAAAATTATTGAAGAGCAAATTGTTTTGTGGATAATGCTGCTGACATCTAGTACAGTATGACCTAAATTAAATGTTTGCAGCAGGGTATGAGCCCAATTTATTCCCATGTCTCATTTGACTGGTCTTGCTTGGATAAGTCTCATTTGTTTCTTTGCCATCTACTCAATAGCATGTGCAACCAAACAGAAGCTGCCTGCTTAGGAATGTGAACATGCCAGCTTGCCTGCTAGATCCTTATCCTTCTTGGCTAATGAAGGCTAGCCAAAGTTAGTAAGGGATATGAGCAATGTATCCCTCTGTGAGACAGTGATTTGATCTTTCCAGATATCAGTGAGCCTTGAAACCAACCACCAGTTTCTACTGGGAGAGTAATAGAGCATGGTGCAACAATTCATGAACCTGGTGCAATAATTCATGGATATTATAATCTTTTTGGACTACTCACACGCTCTGGAATTCCCCCTGAGGGAGGCTAACCTGTGTCCCATCTTGGTGTTTTGGGGCAGTGAGCAAAGGCTTTAAAAAAAAAAGTTAAACAAGTCATCAATTGCTGGCCTCACTGTGCTGCAGGAGGAGCTTTTTGCTGGATGGGTGTTGTGCTTTCATATGTTTGTGTGTTTTTCAATGTTTTGTGCTTGTACTTCTTGTCTTGATTGTACATGTTTCATTCATGTTTTTCCCCAAGCCTTGAATCCCTGGGGAGGGAAGATGAGATATAAATCTAATCATTTTAGATGTACAGTATATCCTCCAGAAGGATTTTCAGAGCAAGACACCCTTAGTTGTCTTTTAGGATTGTTGACATATGCAGTATGAGAAAGGAAATATTCTTCTGTTGAAGTTACTAGGAATTTGTAGTGATGTTTAGCACTGCAGATATTACATCCTGGCCTAATATCTCAAGCAAAGTTATCTATCTTGAAAGCAAAAATATTGGGAGAGTAAATAGTGTTGGACATGAGTAGTCAGTTTTTGGGGTCTTGCAACCAGCACTGAGATTGCTTCTTGGTTCTGCCAGGCACACATCATCTCCCTTCTTCATTTTTCACTCACACAGGTCACAAAGGTGATGACAGGAAATGTTGCCCTCATTCAGATTTGGCTGCTGAGATTAAATTTCTGACATGTAGCATAGCTGAACATTGTTTGTTGGCCATTCTTTTGTTGGCCAGGTTATCATTGCAGATCCAACAACTTATTTTCTAAGCCATGGCCTATATCTATGACATAGTTATTTATATAAGGATTTGTTCTGTTATGTTCCAGAGCTAGTTGTACTTCTACCCCCACCCCCTTCAATAAAATGTACTGAACATGGACATGGAGCAATGTAATAAAAGAAGTTTTGCTGGTGATAAATGATGCAGCAGATGTTATACAGCAGAGAAGCATTCCAGCTCTTTTGCTAATGGGATCCAACACCCATTAACTGTCAGTGGTGGAACTGGGTCCCTAAACAACTACCCTGTTTCCCTGAAAATAAGACATACCCATAAAATAAGACGTAGCAAGATTTCTAAACATTTGCGCAATATAAGCCATACCCCAAAAATAAGACATAGGACTTTATCGCACTGGGGTAAAACCGTTCCCCAGTGCGTTCTAACGGGGGCGAGCGGGGCTGCGCACGGAATGTGATGGGGCCCAGAACACGACTTTACCGCACGAGGAATGCCGCCGCCGCGCGTTCCCATCGTGATCCAATCAGGTTCCAGAGGGCGCCATTTCTGGGAATGCTTTGAAACAGTTCCCAGAAATGGCGCCCTCTGGAACCCGATTGGAACGCGATGGGAACGTGCGACGGTGGTGTTCCCCGTGCGGTAAACTCACGTTCTGGGCCCCATCCGATTCTCATCACATTCCGTACGCAGCCCCGCTCGCCCCTGTTAGAACGCACTGGGGAACGTTTTTACCCCAATGCGATAAACTTCATAGTGATAGGCCTGGTGCGGAACGGAAAGGGGCGGAATGGGAGTGGAAAGATTGGGGCCAATGGTTCTAAATTAAATGGAGTCGCAAGAAATTCAAGATGGAGTTCTGGGTTTGGAGAATTATGACGATATTCCAGACTATATTTGAATAAATGTAGATTGTTGTACCATACTTAATAAAAATTAGACATCCCCTGAAAATAAGCCATAGTGTGTCTTCTTGAGGAAAAATAAATATAAGACAGTGTCTTATTTCGGAGAAACACGGTAATTCTGCCCATCGGGGAATTCAAGTTCCATGGCTGACCCCTGGGCTGGTGTGCACCTGCTCCTGGGTGAAGCCAATGGAAGATGAGCTTGCAAGGTTTCTATAGTGCAGAACCAAACAAAGCAAAGTGAAGTGCTCAAGCAAGGTTCATCTCCATTACTCTCAGTAATGAGAACTCTACACACAATTGGCTAAAAGAAAAAAGTTATTCCTCCAATCCATTTACTACCTTCATATCTTGTCCCATCTTCAAGCTGCCAAGCTAAAGCAAAAACTATCTAAGAAAGCCACTAAATACAAATCAAATCTCTCTGTGCCACTAGACTGCTATCAACATTTGGCCACAATGGCTGAAGTCCAGCATCTCCTCAGTGTAAAATAAATATATGCATATAAATATGCACTACATAAGAACTACACAAGACTCATGGAGAACAGAAACATTATGCAATGACTAGGTGCCATCATACAACATGCAATGCACAATATATAATGCACAGCTGCAGTGCACAACATACTAGGCACAATCATAATGCACAATCTACAATCTACAATTGCAGTGCACAAAGCACAATATACAACTGTAACAGAGGAATGTGCTGTCTGACCAGCTCTACTTCTATCACTATCAGCAGAATTCATCCTCTGTGCAGTGGTGACTTTTTGACATGATGTACACAAGTATCTGTGCCTTGATGTCAGCACTGGACACCAAAGATTATCTGCCTGGTGGCATAGGCTTCAGTAAAGGCTCTTTTACCCCAGGAGTGGGAAACATTCAAGGTTCAGGGAAGGTTGCATCCATCTCTCTGAGACCCTAAAGGACTGCACCTGACATTTTATCCACTGTACCAAAACCCCAAAACTTTGACCACAAAAATGCCCAACAGTGTCCCAAATGCTTCTGGAGGCATTGTTGGCCATTTTGGACTATGTTCGCCCCTTCAGCATGTTTTAGGTCTGTAGGGGCCTTTTAAAAATTAGAAATGACTAGATACTCGTCTTGTTTGGAAAAGGGCCCAAATTCCACCACCACCCCTCCCCAAAAATGTTTCTGCAAATGGCCAGTCATATTCTCCATATTTCCTATTGTAAGAGTCTTCTTCAGTGATACTGCCACAATTATAGCATATTCTCCCTTGGAAAGGTCACCTGGAACCTACATTTTGGCAACATTTGATAAGTTTTCATAGCAGGCAATATGATTAATTCAATATAATTTCCTTTTATCTTGGCTTCAGCTTAGTAACAGAGATGAGCACCACCGTTGGTCATGACTAGACAACCTTGTCAAGGGAAAACCTTTACCTTTACCTTTAGGTTTGTTATACTTTTTAAACTACTCCTATTGAACTTCCTGTACTTAATATATAATACATTTTTGTGCATTTTTAATTCGTGTCCAAAATAACTCTGGGAATTTTATTGAGGTGTGATGTATAAATCCATACAAATCATATTCATTCACACATACAACCATGTAATATTTTTATTTATCTTGATACTAATAGAAAGCTAGCATAATGTAGTGGTTTGGCTGTAGTACTATGTGTCTAGAGACTAGGGTTCAAATTTGAGCTCAGCCAGTAAAACCCGTTGGGTGGTGACCTCGAACAAATCACACTCCTTCAAAGGGCAAACCCCCTTTGAACAAATCTTGCCAAGAAACCCCCGTGATAGGTTCATCTTAGGTTGCCTTGAAGGCACAGAACAACAACAAACAACTAATAGTCACTTAATGGGTTAGCTGGCCAGAAATACAGTTGCTCTTAGGAAATTGCTGCCAGTGGTTGAAATACAGTCTTTGATTGCATAAGAATATGGCACTTCACAGATGCCTTAAAAGGAAAGGATAAAAATATGGTCCTGGCAAGGAATCATACCTTAATCAAACAAGCTGCAGAGATATTTTGTCATCTTTATTACCCACATTCTTGCACATTTTATAAAGTCACATCGTTTAGTCACAGCATATTGTATTCATGCAATGTGCAATAAAGTTCTCTCTTATTTTCATTTAATGCCATGCTTTTAAGAAAAGAAATGAAAAAAGGAGAGAAAAATAACCAGTCTTGGGATTTGTCATAGTATATTAATGCTTAATGCAACAACTCCATTATAGTAGAAATTTTGGGGCTTTTGCCAATGGCAATTGCTAACATCCTTAAAAGATTATGGCTGGCATTCAATAATGCAGTTATGGATTTGTGACATAGAATTACAGATCCATAACTGCTCTGTATTCACTATATAGTCTTACTGTAAAAGTACATAAATGCCACTCCTGCCACCTTCAGAGCCAATAGATCAGGCAAAAGGGGTACATTCAGCTTCAGTTCAGGGTGCAAAGAGGATTACTTTTGTACCATCCCTTCCCTCCAGTGACTGTGACATCAACAAGCTGAAACAGGACACTTATTGCAACTCCTTGTCCAAGCCTCCTTTGCTGGCAGAAGTGGATGGAAACATCATTCTCCTTGTGCCACTAATAATCAGTTGGAAAGACCACCTTCACTCAATCCACTGGATGAGTCTTAGGGTAACTAGACATCCTCTTTTTCTAGGGCATGTCTTACATTTCAACCTTCTGTCCAGGAGGAATTTTAAAATGCCCTCCATTTTGAGGAGGGCTCAAGAAGCATGAATTTACATTTATATGAGTCTATTTAGCTTTTATATATTGTAATGTCCTCCTTTTTTTTTGAATTGCCTACATTTTGCAGCACCTTGTCCTCCTTTGTGGTTATGACATCTGGTCACGCTGCTTAAATGTCTACACTTTTGGAGAGCAGACCAGGAGTTACCACTTGGTTATGCAGACATAACTAAGCAGTCAATGTAAAATATTGGCATATATTGGAAGATAATATGGGTCGTCATTTTATTGCATTGTTGAGAATCACAGTGTAGACATTCCTCTACCTAATGTGCCATTACTCAAGTGAGTGTTTGCATGGGCTATGGGAAGGTTGTGCACTTGTTGATGGCTTAAGCAGTTTGAGAAGCTTTGCAGTAGAAAAGGACATCATAGATTATCAATCTATCATTGGCTGAGATAACTTGCACTACCAAAGCTAAAGCAGCATTAGTAATATGAAATAAAAGAGTTAAGAACTTAGGTTAAGAGTGTACTTCTGCAGCATCCCAGTGCTTATATCAGAATTGCCAGGTTTTTTTCCTTTGTGGGTGAAAGTTTTTCCCTTTCCTGTTTGAGTTGAAGAAGGGAGGCATTAGTGAGGTGAAGATAGCAGTTTATTTAGTAACATGCTGGTCCAGCTCTCTCACATTTTGGCTGAGCAAGATGGCAGCAAAGCAAACAAACAGCCGTGACATCGTAATGGCGGCACCCATGTAGAAAGGGCGCCACCATTACCACGCCGCAGCTACATACTAGGGTTGCGGGGCATCTGGAAAGAATGCCCCGAGGCAACCCTAGTATGTGTCCAGGGCAGCGCTTTGCACCAGTCTGGATACCGCCATTGTTACTAATAAAACTCCAATTAGTTTATGTTGTGAAAATGCCTTATCTCCTTTTCCCCAAGAATCCTTTGAGCTTAATGACTCTGTAGCTTCAAAAATTATCCATGATTGATAATTCATGTAGCTTCAAAAATTATCCATCATTGTTGTTCTATCTTACTTTGGACTTAGAGTCAACCACAGTCTTTCCTGGTCCAGAGGTATAATTGTTTCAGGATATGCTGGAAGAAGATAATGGTGCCTACCAGCTCTTGGCAAGGCCCTTTACTTCCTCAACTACAATGGAACAAATGATTTGCTAACAGCTAAGTTATCTCAGGGCCGGAGCAGAGAGGCAGGAAAAAGCAGCTACTCACTACCCACATGGCCCAATCCCAAGGCAGGCCAAATACACATGGCCCATCCGCACAGTGCAGCCTCAAGCTGTGTTGCTAGGTAACTTTTTTGTTGCCTCCTCACCATACATGTGCACTGTCACACAAACACAGCAGCTGTGACCTCCAAATACCGCCCACACCTGCCTAGATGCCATCCCATTGCATGCCCTCCCTTTTGATCGGCCATACAGTTACACATGCAATACTCTGCCCATACAGGGCATCAGTGCACAAGTGATACATTGGCAAAGCACAATGGCTGAGGCCCCTTCAACCTCCCCCCTCTTCACCATATGCCCCCTATTGGACTATCTGGTTTGTGTACGTTGTAATTACATCCATTGGAGTTGTTGCATTTTCATTTTTTGCTTTGCTGCAGCCCCACACTTGCATCAGGACATTTCTATGCAGGCACAAAGATGCAAATTTTCTGCCTTCAGTTGGACTATCCTGTTGTATTTGTTTGTTTGTTTGCTCTGGTTTGTAGCCTCAGAGCACCACTTCAATCTGGTTTCAAGCCACTTTCAAGGTGTGAGTCATCTGCCTCGATCCTGCCTTAAAGTGGCTGGAAACTGCTTTATTTTGACTG
This sequence comes from Sceloporus undulatus, assembly GCF_019175285.1. Taxonomy (NCBI): domain Eukaryota; kingdom Metazoa; phylum Chordata; class Lepidosauria; order Squamata; family Phrynosomatidae; genus Sceloporus; species Sceloporus undulatus. The sequence continues at coordinate 108,698,072 of NC_056525.1, forward strand.
TGTGTTTTGACCCTCAGAGTGTGAGCCAATGGCAGCCATGTGGAGGTCCTCCAGTGTCATCATCAGATATTTGATTCCCCCCCCCAGAATAACCAAGGAGGGTATAGAAAATAAAACTGACAGTGGTCCCACCCAACATTTTCTCAGCATAACATAAATATCTGCATGGAGTCCTATGCAGTGCTGAACAATTCACCCTACCCTTGCCTTATCAAAAAGCCTCTGAAGATGCCTCACATGGCTGTTCTGTGGTTTGCAGCAAACAGGTAGGGCTGGAGAGGCATCTGACCACATCCCCATAGCCAGAAATGAAATTATTGCAGCAGCACTGAGATGCCCTCAAAAAAGCTGAAGGATCTCAGCACTGTTGTCATCATTTTGCATCTGCCTATGAGGACATAGCTTCTCTGATCCTGCCTGTTTGTTGCAAAGCATGGAATGGCAGTGTGGGGTTGCTTTAGGGGGATGTTCAATAAGTTGGGTCTCTGAGCACTGCAGAGAGAGTAAGGGAATACCAGTCCCTACTTCCCAGTATGTCCCTAATAGAATTCTGACCATGGTCTTATTCACAAAACACAAAGTTCTTCTTTTTTCAGACTTCCCACAGTTCATCACTTGGGAAACAGTGTCCCTGCCCCTGTCCAAAAACTTTTCCCACATGATCCATGTACACACATATTTAAAAACAAAAGTCCTTGATGGAGAATTTTCAAGTGAGCCTCAGAAAGTGTTCTGAAGGGAGGATTAAGGTGGTCTGTGCTTAAATGAAGCTTTTGGGGCACACTGGAGCATGACAGAATTTTGGATTACATTCATCACCTCAACTCTGTCTTTAAGAAATATATGCATTTCTGCAAGTTCTGTTTGGCTGCTGTATTTATTTATTTTAAAACTCCATAGGCACTGTAAGTTGAGCTGTTTGTATCCTGGTTCCAATGAACTGCTTGCTGTCGGCAAGAAATGCTCTATAATATTTTGGCAAACAGAATCATCAGACTCTTTCACCCTCTGTTCTGAATGTCAGCACATGTCCTATTGGAAAGATTTGAAGAGCCAGGCATGGGCAGATGGCTGGTTGCATAACAACAGAGGCACTCTTTACAATGTTATATAGGGGCTGTTTGCAAAAGAAACACAAGGCTCTCCCAACACTTTCCACAGCTAATTAAACCTATCACAAGTCTATACTCACTTACCTGGGATTCTGCCCCACTGAAATCAGTGGGACCTACCTGTGAGTGGACATGTTCAGGATTGTACTGATTAATGAATAAGTAAAACATTGAAAGAATTTAAAGAAATATGTTAATAGTATGCCACAAGCTGGTGTGGCATCAGAAAAGAATAGAAAGTACAAAAAAGAAAAACCAAAAACAAACCAACAGTATTGTGGACCAGGTGATATCTGAACAAGCCAGAATACTCCAAGAGCAGCCTGAAATATTATGGCCCTAAAACTGCCCCATTATCCCTCCATTACCTGTGCCCTCCATTACAATGCTGGGCAGCTATTCACCCACACATCCTATTGTGTTCTCTGGAGCCACTGCTGCTGGCATGTTGCATTCCTTCTGAGATCAGGACGAGGTAGTCAAAGTCCATCTCATGGCTGGGCATTTCATTCTGACCTCAGAGCAAGTGATGTGCACCAGCAGTAGTGGCCCCAGGCTACACAGCAGGACACATTGTAAATAGTCATGCATGTTAATGTACTGAAGGTAAAAATGTTCAGATGTGACAATAGTTGCAGAAGCCTAAATTAGCTACAGCTGGAGTCCAGAGCAGCAGCCGAATGCTCAAGGTCAACTGAGCAGGACTAAATGTAAATATGCTATGTCTTCAGTCTGAAGAGGGATTGGTGTCTATGGTCCATAGCAATTTGTATAGGAAGAGGCTGGGCTTAGTGGTCGCCTCATGGTAATTCTGTATATAAACAAAAATGCTGTGTTGTGGGATTGTGGGAGTTTGAGATAGTGTGGTGTGTCAGTTGGTAAGAGTTTTTGTATAGTGGTGATTAGCTTGTGTTATTTGAAACAAAGCAATAAAGCCCTCTTATGAGTGAACTGCTGGAGAGTGATCCTTTGATCTAGCGGCTGTTTCTCCAGGCATTGTTCCAAGCAAGCCGAAAGCTTGTGTTTGGAGCTTCGCTCTGTTCTTGTGTTGTAGAGATAGCCGATGTCTTCATCCATTTGCCACCGGACCAGAATCACTGGCAAGGTTCATCACCCAAATATCAACAATGCGGCATCACAACAGAGGGCTCCGGACCTTCTAGGAAGATTCAGGGCAAAAGGTAAGGATCTTAAAAAGGGTGGGGGCGGGTTATACTGTGGATTCAGTGCTGAATTGTCTGGATGTTGTACTGGCAGCTTGCACCAGAACTGTGGCCTGCATCATCAGAACTACTCGCTATTAAGGTCATTCTGATGTTTGATTCTGTCCTCAGGGGTATTAGCTACTCTTCTTAATTTGGTATCATCTGCAAATTTGATAAGTATACCCCTGGATCCCGGAAGAGACTTCAGTTCAGAGGAGGTAAGTCGGGTTTTTGGTTTTTTTACAATGCCATAAACTCCCCAGTCTATGTTGAATAAATCCCACCTGGCGTACATGAACCAAGGCAGTATTCTGCACCTTGTATAATGGCTTTTCCTCTCCTGCAAAAAGCAGCTTTCCAGTTCTAAAGATCCAGGAAAGAGGCATCTGCATTCTTTTCCCACATGATGAACTGTAGTAGGGTGCTGCCCAAATATCCCACACCTACTCCATGCTTCTACCTGGGAAATAGCATTCTACAGAGGGTAGAAAGGATAATCCAGCAGACATGCACAGGCATCAGGCTAATATTCTATGCATGCTGTGCACTATTTTAACCAATGCATTCTCAAAGAAAACAGAAGACACTCTGGATGAATCTGAACAAACAGTAGTTTCAAATCTAATTCCTCTAGGTCACATCAAGGAAATGTTACTCATTTTCCCCATTTGCAATAGATCAACTCTGCGGTTCATTGAGGCCTAAGACCATTCCACTAGGAGATCTCTTAGAATAAGCATCCAAATATTTTAGGAGCTATTTTTTCCTCCTGTTTGCTCTAGCCTGTATTACATCTGCTGTTCAACAGGGTACATGCTCAATATCACTTAATGCAGATCAATTACCTCTTAACACATGTTAACCTCTTATACTCACACAGACAAACTTAAAAGAAAAGATTTCTCCCAACACTTTCAAGACAACGTCATGAGCAGAAAAATTGTATAGGATACTGAAGTGAATTCCAGGAATGTTTTTTTTTAAATAGTCTGTTTTAGTGCATAACATGAAAGACACATCACCAAAACAGAAACACACCTATGTTCATTGCTATGTTCATTATACATGTATGTTCAGTGCTCATTATACATGTATGAGGTGGCTGGGAGTATGAAATTTGCCATTTTGCCTGAGATTCACTAAAGGTTGAGCCTGCACATGTTTTAGACTGTTGTTTTACTTCCTTGGGTTTTTCTCTTGCGGGGGGGGGGGGGTGTTTCTGGGTGTCCATGACAAAAATACAACAATTGCCATTTTGTTATTTGAGGTCAAATTTATTCAGTAATGTGAAACGAAGTCAAAACCTACCAATTCCTTTTGTGTAAATGTTTTAGAATGGAATAAATGTTCAAATACAGTACATAAAAAATAAATTACTGAAATCCATTGCTGCATTCATGATTTCCAGTACCTCAGGAATGACTAAAAAAAGAAGAAGAAGAATTTGGGATCATACTAAATTCTCTGATTATTCCTCCATAACTGGCCCTGTGATAAAGACAGTTTTTGAGTTTTTCCTGTTCAGAGTTCAAAAAGACTCTTACGCTGTATTGATTTCTATGTATGGTTGTGAAAGCTGGACACCAAGGAAAGCAGACAAGCAGAAAATCAACTTATATGAAATGTGGTGCTGAATTAGAGTTCTATAGATACCATGGACTGCCAAAAAGACAAAAAAAAAGGGGGGGGGGAGGGGGGGCCTAGAACAAATCAAGCCAAAAATCTCCCTAGATGTGAAGATTACTAAAGTGAGGCTGTTGTATATTGGCCATAATATGGGAAGATGTAACTCATTAGAAAAGACAACAATGCTTGGTAAAGTGGAAAACAGGAGGGGGTAGATAAGCTGTAAGTGGACATTGAAAAACCCATATCTTTGAAAAAATAAGTGTAGTCAAATACTACAATAGTCAGGGAGAAAACATCACAGGCCAGACTGAGTTATTTTTCTGCCTGACGCAGAAAAGAACATTGCACTCTCCACCCAAGTCGAGGTGAATATAGTACCCCAAAGCTGTCAAGTCTAATTTGCATACCAGAAACAATGCAGTTTGACACCTCTTTAACTGCCATGTTTCAATGCTATGGAAGTCTGGGATTTGTAGTTTTATGAAATGTTTAGCTTTCTCTGTCAGAGAGCTCTGGTTCCACAACAGGCTATAAGTCCCAGGATTCCACAGCATGCAGTCATGGCAATTAAAGTGGTATCAAGCTGCATTATTTCGGCAGTGCAGATGCCTTCTGAGTTATCATGAAACATGAAACAGAAAATCACACAAGTGCCTCTCCCCTTCACAGGTAGTAAAAAGTCAAGGTGGAGGAGGCATTAAGTAATAGGATTTCCATAAATAATATAGAGGGAGACAACTGTCACTCCCACAAATGCTCCTGAACTCAAATTCCCGTCAGACCTAGGCTGCATACAATGAGGGAGAATGCTAGGAGTCAGAGTCCAGCAATATCTGCAGGACCAGAGTTGCCCAGTACTGCTCCCAAGGGATTTCTTCATCCAGACTTTACTGAAGTGATATGACATGTAGAGTGACGACCTAACTTATAAATGTATGGATCAGGTCTTTGTTGTTGTTAACTGCCCTCAAGTTGATTTTGACCCATGGTGACCATGTGGATGAGACATCTCCAAGACCATTTGCTTAGTTCCTGAAAACCCATCTCCATTACCTCTAATAGAATCCATCTATCTAGTATGTGGCCTTCTTCTCATTCTGCTTCCCTTTATCTTTGCTAGCATTGTTGTTGTTTTTCCCCCAATGAATCCTGTCTTCTCATGATGTATCCAAAGTATGACAGCCTCAGTTTTGTCGTCTTGGCTCCCAGGAAGATTTCTGGCTTGATCTGTTCTAGGAGCCATTTGTTTGTCTTTGCTTGTCCATGGGATCCTCAGCACTCTTCTCCAGCACCACATCTCAAATGAACTGATTTTCTTCCTATCTCCATTCTTGACTTTCCAGTTCTCACATTCATATATGATAACAAGGAATACAATGGCTTGTATGATTCAAACTTTTATGTTCAGTTGTAGTCTACCCTTGTCATAATGGTAGGTCTGGCCCTGTATCATCAGCCTCAGCAACATTTCGAACAACTTGACTGATCCCCCTCCCCCCGTACACTTTGGAGATGTTGCTCTCCATGGTGTTCTCTAAAAATAGCAGCTTTGTACTGTCTGGTGACTGCATCTCACCACCAACCTTCTTTGTTGTCTACCTCACACTGGACTCCTGACACAAACAGTGTCACTGGCAAGCTAATACATGTGGAAGTAAAAGCAGCATGACTGAGAAAGCAAGAAGGCCAGGCAACAGAATCCTCTGTGGACTTCAAAAGAAACAGCCGCTGATCGCTAAAGTAGAGGACTATGTCTCCGAACTGCATATTCAATTATTCTGCCTTGCCTGGCATGGTTTTTAAATGCAGAGACATTCTAATTGAATCACCGGCTGACTCCCCAATGCCGCACTTTTCCAAACAGGAGAAATAACAGCATTACAAAGACCAGGAATCAAATTCATTATTGTGAAATAACATTAAAGTTTTACAAATGTCAAAAGAGAACATGGACAGCCTGTCTCCTCCACTACCCCTCCCTAAAGCCCTAACCCATTCCTTCCCTTAGGATAATCTCCCCCTAATCTATTTTCCCATTTAAGAGTGTATTTCAGTCTCTTGGTTTCAAGCCTTGCATTTCCTAGGCTTCACAGCTACTGGGGGAAATGTCAAGGTTCACACCTGCCCAGCCTTGAAGGGATGCCCTATTCCAGCAAAGAGGAGAATGCCGTTGTGTTCTCTCAAAGTACAGAAATGCCCCCACAGAGAGAGAGATGCACAGAGGGGTGGTGTGCTCCTTATTTGTTTCTTCTCAACCCAACTCCTTTCGCCATTCTGCAATACCTGACATTCTCAATATACTCAGCATTCTTCTTATTTAGGGTTGCCAGGGTTGCCATATCCCGCCCCCCGGCGGGACAGTCCCGGTTTGGGCGGTGCCGTCCCGGTCCCGGTCCGGTTTGGCGCCCAAACTGGGACGGCCCCGCCCACCGCGGCCCCCACGGCCCCCGCGGCGGCTCCAAGGCCTTGCTGAGGCCTGGGAAGGCTCTCCGCGGTTGGAGCTCCAGCCGCGGAGATGCTCCCTCCCGGGCCCCAGCGAGGCCTTTGAGGCGCCTCCGCGGTCGGAGCTCCGGCCGCGGGGGCCTCCAAGGCCTCCGCGAGGCCAGGGAGGAGGAGGAGGCCGCTTCCCACCACCGGCGCCCATCGCCGCGATGAGGGGCGGCCCCGCCTCCTTCCCGGCCTGGAGCGCGCCAAGCTTCTCTCCCAGGCCAGGAGGAGGAGGAGGCCGCTTCCCACCGCGGCCATCGCCGCGATGAGGAAGAGCCTCCGCCCTTTCCCGGCCTGGGACTGGCCTAGCCTCCCTCTCAGGCCGGGAGGAGGGGGAGGAAGCCTGGCACCGCGGCGATTGCCGCGATGCCAAGCTTCCCAGCCCTTCCCGGCCTGAGAGCCGGCCTAGGCTCCCTCTCAGGCCGGGAGGAGGGGAGGGAAGCCTGGCACGCGGCGATGCCGCAATGCCAAGCTTCCCCCCCCTCCCGGCCTGAGAGCCGGCCTAGGCTCCCCTCAGGCCGGGAGGAGGGGGAGAAGCTGACCGTGGCGATCGCCGATGCCAGCTTCCCCCGCCCTCTCGGCCTGGGCTCCCTCCCAGGCCGGGAGGAGGAGGGGTGACAGGTTTAAAAATCTAGACTTTTTTTTTTTTAATTTCCTAGCCAGGAAATTTTTAAAAAAATTCCTGACATTTTTCAAACCTTGTTCTACATTTGTCCCGGTTTCGAGGTCCTCCATTATGGCAACCCTATTCTTATTGCTATTTTAAGCGTGATGCCTTTGTTTTTGATCCTGCACCCTCCCTACTGTTCTGCATCACCACGAAAAGCAAGCAGGAAGAAAAGAGCCAGCTGCTTTCATTTCGAATCATCTCTCGGCTGATATTATCTTTAATGATTGATGGTCAATAGTTTGATTGTTTTTAATACTCCTGGTATACGTCAGGCAGGAGGCAAGGCGTATGATTGCTACAGCCATCCTGTGACACACAACTCAGGCTAATAATAAGCAAGAGGGGATTGTTATGAATCTGGGTAGATGGTCGGATTATTAAACAGGCTTCCATATTAAAAAGGAAATTAGGAGGATTTCCATACTGGCATTGTGACATTTTGGATATATTTTATTCTCTCTCCTGTTTTCAAAAGCAGTGGCAATTTATTTTTAACTGCAGTTCCTTGGCCAGTGCTTACAAATAGCACAATGCCAATTTTTAAAATAGATTTCTTAGTGTGCAAGAGAAAGAGCGGTTGTGAATGAATGGAGGGAAGGCTTGGGAATCTGTGGAGAAAGATGTCCATGTCTGTGTGTACAAGTGCACACAAATGTGTGTGTGTGAGCCTTAAAGTCTCCTGTCAATTTAGGCAACCCCCTAAGTTTAACTTCTGGGGTCAAACAGGATCTAGTGCCTTTGGGGTATTTAGGCCCTTCATGTGGAAATATAGGCCCTAGATATCATATTGCCTGCTCCTGCTGGCAAGATCCCTCATGTTGTAGAAATTGGCAGAGCCAATAGGAGAAAAGTTGGGGCTGACAGGAAACAACTTGCCTAAGACCCTATAAAGAGTCCATGGTGGAGATAAGACTCCAACAAAAAGATGTCACAATTCATAAAATAGTCTCTGACCCATGACACTATAGGAGCCTTGACTGGCTAATAGGGATATAATTATTCAATACTTTTGTTCTTGAAGGAAGCAAAGAGCAATTTAAACCATTTCCTCCCCACTGTGTAGAAACCTTGAAATGCTATACAGTTTTTGGAGATTGTCTGCAGTTTGGAATTTATTCCACACAAAATTTGCATGTGATATTTTTGGATGAAAACAGTTGTATTTGTGTATGTGAAACAGTTTTCTGCCCTTAAAAGGCTGATTTTTTTACACACACACACCACAAATTTTGTTACAAACAGCAAAGATTCTCATCAGGCCAAGATTTTCCTTGTCAGGGTTTCCTAACACCAAAGAAACATATATTTTTTTCAACCATTTAAAATATTTTTTAAAAAATATTCTTTTAATCCCTACTGGATAATGGAGACAAACACATGAAGTGAATATGGGGAAGGAAGTGCCATCCTCTATATGATTCCTTTAGTTTTGGCAATGGGAATATATCCTTTCCTGTCAACAAGCACCTCTTTGCCAACATTCATATCACTTTTTTAGAAAATAAAATAAGGGAGAGGTCCGGTTGCTGGGGGTCCTAACACAGAACACCCTCCAAACACACTTTGTTAGTCCTGGGGGAAGGGAGGATTGGATTACAATTCCCAGAATCCCCTACACTGGCCATGTCGGTTGAAGGATTATAGGAGATGTAATTCAATAATAATAATAATAATAATAATAATAGTAATAATAATAATAATATTTTTTCAAAGTTCCACTGTATTTCAGCTCAACATTTCTTTGGACAATCATGATGTGGCTCCTTTTCAAAGATTTATTGTCCTTCTGAAGGCATTTGTAACAGGAGCTAATAGCCAGCAAAGAGGGTTTTGTGGAAGAGGGGAATCTAATGAAAGGAAGATAGTATTGCCTAAAGGACAAACTTAAAGAAAACAAACTTTGTTTCTCTTTTTTTTTTAAAAAAAAAAGGGAGGAGGGAAGAAAAGAAGCTTAGCGTAGCTTCTAAATATATATAATATCCTTAACATTCCCTATTCGTTTTGAATAGCTAGATCCTGCCAATATGAATAGCAGCTTTTGCACTTTAAAAGTATAATTCTATTTTTATTTCACAACAAACAAAGATGTTTAGTAGTTTGCAATCACAATATAGCCTGTATGATGTTAATATACTTGTCTGTGATTTTCTGTCCTGTTCATGTGCTTCTGACAATTAAAACATTTCAGGATCCATTTTTTAAAATGAAATAAAATAAAAAGTCTAGAGCTAACTCTAAGTGCTATCAAGTAGTTTGTTTTTAATCTACTGCAAGTCACCCTATCTACAGTTGCATTACTGAGGAATTACATTTTAATTCCTTTTCATGCTGTGTCCGCAGTGGCCATTTGGATTAAGAGAGTACAGTAGTCATTCTATATGGCTCTGCTCCACTTCTATTCATTCAGAAGTGGAAATTACTGACATAAATAGTCTATTCTAATAGTGGTCAGAAAGCGTACAGAGATGTGAGAGCAGAACTACTTAATAGCAAGCTGTCCCATGGTTTGTCAATGAACCCTCCCCCCACCACTAATGCTTTTGTCATGTATATGAAAATCATTATGCAGTTTAGAAAACAGGAGATGAAGGGAAAGAGGAAGATCAGGGACCTGAGATGCATTAATATTCTACCAGCATCAAAGATATTTCCCTTGAGGGGTTCCTACAGGCCACACTGTTATTACAGTGCCTATCCATTATCTTCTGCTGTACTTGGTATTAAGACAATAATGGAGAAAATAGGATTATGTGCAGATGATAGGAAATGCGAAAGCAATTCAGAAAGATAGGAAATGAATGGGGACATGATTCTTTCATCAAAGGCTGGGGCGGTTTCTCATAGGGCAAGAGAGGAGATAAGTGAGCCAAAATGAAACCTTTACAGGTTAAGAGGGTAGGAGGGGGAAGACTGTTTACATATAATCCTAGGATTTTAACCTTTTTGACAGAGAATATCATTGCATCTTCCTCTAATAGTGGGGTGGCTGTGCCTTGGGAAAAGATCTGTTTCATTCCTAAACCTCGCAGAAGGAAGAAGACCAGTGCTAGTTTGACAGAAGTGGCCTTAAGTGATGAATAACCTTTAAACTCACACTGAGACAAGAGTACTCCTAGTAGTTATTTAAAGTTTCTTCTGCACATCAACTCCTCTCTTTTCACCTTAAAGAACATGGTGGGCAATTGTGAAATAATAACAACAAAATCCTTTGTTTCTGCTGTAGTTTGTACATTAGTATCTGGTTAACAGTGTTGTATAACACAAAGATAAAATCTTCTCTGCAATGGTATACAGCTTAACATGTCAGCTTCAGCCATAGAACACAAACACAACTGAATAAATTATTCAGAAATGAAAAAAGTGTGCCCCCAAAAAGGAGCGGGAAAAACAAACTAAGGACTGAAGCAGACAGCTTAATATCTAAAGAATTGGGCCACAATTGGGCCAGGACTGTGTGGTCCACTCCCAAAACAGGTTGCCACCTGCAGTCCTAAACTGCGCCCCACAGGAGCCAGATTTTAACAGCTCCTTTTTGCTCTGGTCCTTTGGACCAGAGCGCAGCATCAGAGTGGCTTATGGCCACTTTAGGGGCATGCGTCATATAAACACCATACACCTGAAACAGCTGGAAGCCACTTCTTTTGGCATGTGTGTTTTGGACCCTAGAAGTAAAACCATACCAAGAAATTAAAATGACAAGGTCTAGTTATGTATCCATGCATTCTTTGCTTCCATTGGGAATGAGAACTAATACACAGGGACAAAAAAGAAATTCACATTAGCCAAGACTTTAAAATGCACTTATCCAATTTGTGGTTCTAGATAACGAGAACATTGAAATAGTCAAAGAGGTCCCATACCTTGGATCAAATATTGATTGGAACGATGATTGCAGTCAAGAAATTAGAAGACGATTAGGATTGCAAAGAACAGCTATGAAAAAACTGGATAAGATCCTAAATTGTAAAGATATAAATATGAACACCAAAGTGAGGATTGTCCAAGCAAACATTCTCTATCACCATGTACAGATGTGAGAGCTGGACAGTGAAAAAAGCCAATAAAGAAAATAAACTCATTTGAGATGCGGTGCAGGAGAAGAGTGCTGAGGATACCATGGATAGCCAACAAAACAAACAAATGGGTTCTAGAACAGATCAAGATCAAACTCTCTCTGGAAGCCAGGATGACTAAATTGTGGCTATCTACTTTTGCACATCATAAGAAGGCATGAATCATTGAAAAAGACAATGATTCTATGAAGAATGCAGGAGAAAGAGAGGATGACGCATACTATATAGTTAAATCAATCAAGGAGGCCACAACCTGTGCCTGTAGGACCTAAGCAGAGCAGTGGAGGACAGGGGCTCTTGGCGATCCACAGGGTCACCATATCAAGGTTGACCTAAGGGCAGATAACAACAACAACAATGAGACTGCACAATAAGGTGCAGGCATATCTTCTGATTTTCCACCTTCAAGACAAAACTAAAAGCTTCATATTCTTGATCCCTTTTTTTCCCAAATAGAACAAATAAATACAGACCTAAATTATATTGTTAGTCCCACTAGTGTCACTACATCAACTGGACTGACCTATGTGTTGACTCACCATTCAGCACTTGATTCAAGAGATCTCCTTTAGTAGGGACTGACCAATAGGATTTCAGCCACACAGTTGTGTGATCTTGCATAGTGCATTAGTACGCCTCAGAAAGCCACTGGCTTCCCCATCACGCAATAGAACAATAAGCAGTCCCACTGACAGATGCACAATCAGTTGCACAAGGTCAATATTCAGCAGAAGAGTTGTGTAGCAGCAACACCATCTAACCATGCAGGCGTAGATTTATACTGCGCAAGGACAATATAAGCTCACAACCATTACTATTTAGTTAGTTAGTTAGTTAGTTAGTTATTTTCCATGCAGGGACGGGAAGATGATACTCCATGCTGGCTCTGTACCGAAGAGATACAGACAAGCAGAAGCTGTACTGCATGATACAGTCAGCTTTATCATGTTGCTTGGTTCTCAGATGAAAGTCTTGAAAGTTACTCAAAGTTTTCCCTGTTATTACTTCATATGTCTGGGCTGGAACCATTAAGTGACACTTCTGACACGACAAAATATATGTCTGGGATGACTCTGAAACATTGCTTTATTTCACAACTAATAAATTACCTGAGGCTAATGATGGTGGTTGTGGAGAAGGTTGGAGAATGAGAAAGGACAGTATTATCTTTATGATATGATAAATGCAGACAGGACCAGATTGTGTCATTTGCAGACGTCTTTCTGGCTGACGCCTTCCTTTCTTTCTAATTAGAACCGAAGCATGCACATTTAGTGACAAACAGCGTGATGCCAACAGACGTGCTCGCTCACACAACAATGTTTTGTTTTAATGGCGCTCATTCCTGACTTTAATTATATTCAAGTGCAACCAAACTGAGATGAACAGTGTGACAGAATTCTAAAAACAAAACAGAAAGGAGAACAAGAAAACACACCCAGTTCCTTGCTTTTTTTATTTTTAATGGATGCACAATGTGTGTGTGTGTAAGAGAGAGATAAGTGCTCTGTCTCTGAAATAATGGATCTAGTCAGAGGAAGACTGAAAAAGCATGCCCTGTTTTCTAAAATCGAGTCTTTCCATACATTAGTTTCAAAAACTGAAACAAAACATTCTCTGGTAGTTTTTTGAAAAACCACTCTTCAAACAAAACCAGGCAACCGTCTTAGAGGGAAGAAAAGATGTGAAAGCATAGCAAGTTGGATATATATTTGCGTAGAAGCAAAAGTTGAAAATCTGCAGTAAGTCTGGCAACACTCTTGTGCAGGACAGAGAAGTGGAAAGGCATCAGCCAACAGATTTCTTCCCTTCCCTTCTGTGAAACACTTGATAGTACATATCACAGGACTCCTGTTTTCAAAGATGGCTCCACACTGCTCTCTACTGTTTTTTTGGTAATCCCAGTGCAATTGATGCAGAAGAAAAAATCCGGTGTCCTCAAGCATTCATGTTTTATACTCATTCTAGTTTAAGCTCTGGCTTTATCCAGCCACATTTAGTTATAAGAACTGATCCAAGTTCTTAGTGGGCCATCTTCTGATTATCCTCCCTCTGGATATTCTTGTTTAGTGATGCCAAATGGTACTTCTGGCAGAGAGCTGCAGAGTGTCCAGAAATCTTTTTCAGATTTTTTTTTAAAAAGGAACTTCATTTTCTGTTATAGACCCAGGGTGGTGAAAAGTTACAGGGGCAGCACTAGATTGGACCATTCCTTTGGAAGATAGAGTGCTGGAGATTTGTGAAATTTTTGTCATTTTATTTCTATTGCATTATTTAGAGTATAATGACAAAAAGGGGGGGGGGCAAAATGGGGGAAGAGGAGGAGTACACAGGATATGGACACGTGATGGAGATATACATTGAGATAAGCTGGCCACACTTCCAAAAACATGTTCTCTTGCGGCTGGAGCCCATAAAAATACTTGTTAATTAGCAACTAAAGCAATGAGCTTTTATGACTATTGAACAATAGAAGAAGAATGTTTATCTTTCCAAACTTAGAGTACAAGTCTTTTGGAAACAGTAGGCATGCAGAGTTTGAGCATGCTAACCATTAGTTAAATTCCATCTCCAAGGGATATAATTTAAAATAATATTTTGGTATCTACAAATATGAACTTTTTTCCTCCAGTAAAAAAAAATTGAAGCATTGTAAAACATCCTAGGCCTTAGTATCCTAAAGGCACCAGAACTCATCTAATTTTCAAAGCTAAGCAGGGTCAGCCCTGTTTAGTACTTAGATGGGAGACTGCCAATGAGTACCAGGTGCAGTAGGCTATATTTCAGAGGAAGGAACTGGCAAAACCACCTTTGGTTATTCCTTGCCTTTCATGGTGTTGCCATAAATAATACATCAAATCACAAAGGAGTAATCAGTAAGCACATTTTTGTACTCTTTAGTTCATTTATAAATATATAAATCGAGCCTCAGTTGAGATTGATGGCATACACAGTCCAGTGGAGGGGGCAGTTCCTTTTGGGAAAGCACCTTTTTAGACTACAGTTCTAAGAACATTTTACATGAGAGATTCTGAGAGTTGTAGTCAAAAAGGGGAACTTTTTCAAGTGTACTTCAGTGCATTTTGATAACTCAGAAAGTGGATGGAAAATATTTAGAGTGAACTTATACAAAACTGCCACAATATAGAAACAGTGGCATCTATCTATCCATTCATCTGTCTGTATGCAGGCAATACATGTGCCATTACCATCTCTGAAGAAAGAAACTATGTAGCACAGTAGGGTTTAAATCCAACTGTTAATCATAATAAGTAAACACAGGGGTCATTCAGACATTTGTTTGTTTCTTAGCTGAACAATGGAAATAATATCACTAATGTATTTCGGGTTTTCTATTCACACTATGGAACCACATCTATGTTCATCTCTGCAAGTTCAATTGCTCACATGTGCCAGCACTTGAATAAACATGAAGTTGATGTAAATGTATTTGAAATGTGTTCAAGGCATGCAGAGTTTAATCCCGAATTATCCCGGATCTAATTCACATGAGTTACCCAAACTGCTGACAATGCAAATCTTTTTCAAAAACTCAGGGGAAAAATCAGTATCGATTGTCTTGGGTTAAGTGGTTTGTTTTTTTGGGGGGGGTTTTTTTGGTGTATTCAGGATGAATGTGAACAGAAATTGAATCCCAATTCAATCCCAATTCATCCTGGATTATTTTCACCATTGGAATAGGGCCTCACTGAAGCAATGGTACTCATGTAAGTGGTGATTTACCAGGTTGCTGTTTCATAACCTCCAACTGTCCCAGTTTGATGAAACAGTAAGGATTTATCCTCTGACATCCCACTTTTTCATCAGCTTTCTCCTCCTCTTCCTTCTCCTCGCTTTTCCCCATTTTACAGAAATTAGTGAAAACTGAGTTCAAAATTCAAAAGCTCTTTCCCCTCTGTTAACTCAGCAGAGAGGAAAGGTGGGCCCAAATCTTGCCCTCCCCATAGGCTCAGGCAAAAGGAAATTGCTGCAACCTCTCCTAGTCTGTATATTTTTCCATATTAATAGCTTTGACCTCTTTGAGAACAAAAACGTTGTGCAAAATCCACCACTGTGGCTGCCACAGCTTAATGCTATGGAATTCTGGGGGTTGTAGTTTTGTGAGCTATTTAGCCTTCTCTGACAGAGAGCTCTGATACCACAATATGCTACAAGTCCCAGGATTCCACAGCACAGAGCCATGGCAATTAAAGTGGTATCAAGCTGCTTTATTTCAGCAGTGCAGATACCTTCTGAGTTATCATGGGACATGAAACAGAAAATCACACAAGTGCCTCTCCCCTTCACGGGTAGTAAAAAGCTGAGGAGGAGGAGGTATTAAGTAATAGGATTTCCATAAATGATATAGAGGGAGACAACTGTCACCCCCACAAATGCTGCTGAAATGCAGTTCCCATCCCAGGATTCAACTTGATCGAATCATAACAGTTAAGCAGCCGGGAAGAAAGATCTGAATACCAAATGAATCAGGAACATCTATGCCATAGTGTTTCTGATTAGTATGTATGGATATGAAAACTGTGCAGTGAAGAAGGACAACTGAGAAAAAAATCAACTAGTTTTCAAATGTGGTACTAGAAGAGAATTCTACATATGCCACAGACTGCCAAACAGTTAAATAACTGCTCCAAGAGCATGAAGCTTATCGCACAGCCCCCCCCCCCCACCCCCCGTTATGGGAACTTGAAGGGGCCGCTCGGGGCCATGCACGACCTGAAAAAACAGATTTTATCGCACAGCAAATCATCCTCAAAAAGCCCCCGTTCCATCTCCCAGCATCAAGGCATCCCCATTCAGTACTGAGGAGCATTAAATGTTCTGGTCGGAAGTCTTCCAACTGAGAAAAATGGTGTCCTTCAGCACTGAATAGGGATGGCTTGGTGCTGGGAGATGCAACGGGGCCTTTTTGAGGATGATTTGCTGTGCAATAAAATCTGTTTTTTCGAAGACTTGTATGGCCCTGAGCGGCCCCTTCCAGTTCCCATAATGGGGAAAAAAGGTGTGTGATAAGCTTCCATATCAAGCTTGAATTCTCACCACAATGACTCCCCAAAACTATTAACATGAGATTTCATATGAACATGTCATGAGACAACATGATTCATTGGAAAAGACGGCAATGTTTAGTAAAATTGGAAACAGTAAGAACTAGGAACTAAGCAGAGAAGCTGAGGATAGGGAGGCTTGGAGATGTCTCATCCCCAGGGTTGCCATGAGTAGAAGTTGACTGAGGGCAGTTAACAACAACAACAACAACAAGGAAAGGGGAAAAACTGGTTGTGGACAGTGTCAACCAAATAAGCCATGGCTCTAAGTCTGCAAGTCCTGAGCAGACTTGTTGATAACTGGTGTTCTTGGAAACCTCTCATTTCTCGGGTTTTCATAAGTTGAGCTAACTTGGCAGCACATAATAACAATAAAGGAACAGGGAAGATAAATAAATCTGTGTCTGTTTCTCTGTCTGTACACCCTCCCTCCCTCTCACCCACCTACTATAGTGTGTGTGTGTGTGTGTGTGTGTGTGTGTGTGTGTGAGAGAGAGAGAGAGAGAGAGAGAGACAGACAGACAGACAGACAGACAGACAGACAAAAGGAAAGAACATGTGAAATAGAGCAAGCGAGTTCAACCAAAATCCTGTATACTTTTTTAAAGAGTTGCAATGTTCAAATGTTCAGAAGGAAGAGAAAAGAAGACACTGGTTGATGTTCAGACCAGTTGCACTGGTCTGAGAACAAAGAAGTAGGAAGTTGAAAATCATAAAGATTGTTAAGAGCTGCTTGAAAGGTACAAGTTACAAGGGCCTCCAAGGACAAATTGGGGATGAACGCTTGGCACAAAAGTAAAAACGAAAAAATAAAAAGTAAAATAGGATACCACCAATGTCCTGATATCTAAGTTTTGTTTGTTTATCCAGATGTACAGGTTTAGTTATTGATCACCTGGCATGCTTTGAGAACAAATGCTATAAGGTTACTTTTTAGACT
Organism: Sceloporus undulatus; assembly: GCF_019175285.1. NCBI lineage: Eukaryota > Metazoa > Chordata > Lepidosauria > Squamata > Phrynosomatidae > Sceloporus > Sceloporus undulatus. Next base: position 108,715,254 of record NC_056525.1, read on the forward strand.
AGTGGTTCTCAAACATTGGTCTACAGCTATTTTGGGCTTCAACTTCCAGAAACCCCAGCCAACATGACTGATGATCAAGAATCCAGGGAACTGAAGTCCAAAGCATCTGTCAGCCAAAGGTGGAGAACCACTGTTTTAGACTACAGTTACCAGAAGGCAGTGGCTAGAGTGGCTTCTGGGAGTACTAATCCAAAGTAATGTTTCCAAGCTCTGTTTTGTTGTTGTTGTTGCTTTTAAAAAATCCTAGATACTAGATTGCATTAAGACCACAGTGCATGAGGAAGGGAGATTTCAGTCTCTGGTCCCACATCCACAATCCTGGAATGGCTTTTGTCACATTGTTGTGATTTCGGGGCGGGAGGGGGGAGTAGTCTGTGGGAGAGATTTTTTTCCTACAGTCAAATGTGGTGTATGGCAAATTTTAATTTGGATTGCAGCTGGAGAAGAAAACCTTAATCCTATGGTAATGGTCCTGATGTTGCAGTGGGTCCTCCATGTTTGCTGGGAGTTAGGGGCACAGGACGCCCATGAAAGTGGAAAAAATGCAAATTTAAAAAATATTTTTTGATGTTATTTGCTTGTTTGTTCATTTACCTGAAAGAACACTTCTCTAGAAATCCCTAAGTTCTCAAATGGAACTCTGTGGTCAGCATCTGCCAGAGACTGACCATAAAATCAGGCTGGAAGACCTACAAATGCCTAGAGGAGTGTTCTTTCTAGGAATCTATAGGTCCCTCCAGCATGACCTTTGGTGGACGTTGACCACAGAGTCCCACTGGAGGAACTAGAGCTTCCTAGAGAAAACATATTAATCAAATCAGTGAATCATAAATCCACAAAAGTCAAAGCTACAAATGAGGAGGTCCAACTGTATTTCATCCTGAATGGAATTAACATCAATATGCAGTTTCCTTCTGAGAAGCAGCACCTGGTGTACTATTTTTCCTTACAAGCCCCCTCATTTCTGTCAAGCTGCTCAAAATGGTCCCAAAATAGCACACCCTTCAACGTTTCACACATTAAAACTGAGTATGGTCAAGATGACAAATAATGAAAAAGAATACAGAAAGCAGGAGAGGCTGCAGCACTTTGCTTTTGCCTGGGCCTACTGGCAAGGCAGGATTCCACCTTCCCTCTCACCGTGTTGAGTTAAATTAGGGAAAACTACTTTTGCACTTTTTAGTTAGCTACAATTGAAGTAAATCAGGCAGAAAGGGAGAAAGTGAGAAGAACTGGGGCATTTTAAAAGCACTGGAAAAGTGAGACATCAAAGAATTAATTAGGACTCCATCTACCAAATCGGATGGCTGGAAGCTATGAAGCATTTGCAGGGCATTGCTTTCCATTAAGCCAGCAAACATCAGCCACCATTTTCTTCCACTTGGGGATTCTTCCTGGCCAAACTGCTCAGGAGACATTTTCAATTATTTAGATATTTATGAAGTTCCTTTCTTTAAGAGATAGTGGAACAATTGTAAAAATGCATTAAATGCAGTCTGACAATAAATAAAATCCTAAAGTCCTACAGACAATAAATAAAATCCTACAGTACTTTTTAAGTTGGCTGTTGTACTTTTTAATCATGGTGGAGAGGGTTTCCCTTTTAATTGTGTTAAACTCAACATAGGAAGCACAGAAACAGAGGAAGCGACTGAGTCAGGTCACTGGTGTCTTTAGCCCAGTAACTAAGGGTTTTGGGCAGGATTCTGGATGTCCATGACATTCTCTGGTAGTCTCCCATCATAGGACTCACCAGGCACCAGTTTAGCTTCTGAGACCAGATGTGTTCAGGGTTGTACATTTTTATAATAAACATGCTTTCTTTTTTTAAAAAAAAATCTGTTTTTAATCTTCTTCAGGGCATCTTGGAACTCAGTTTTGAAGGGGGAAAAGCAGAACATGAAGCATGAAAACAAACAACATTTAAAAAGGAATAAAAATGAAAATGTTTTGATGTGACACCACAGAGATTGCAAGATTGACCCCAGTTATACTTCAGTGGAGGTGATGTTCCAAAAATGAGACACCACAACAGGAGGGAAAGGAAAGATGGAGAAGAGAAGAAATCCAGCAGCACCTTTATTAGTGATTTATTTTACCTTGAGCTGTTGTGGAGTCTTTCTGTACTTGTCATTATTGACAGTGACTGCAGCCTCTTGACTGGGGGGGAAATGGCAGCTTAAGAGGCTGGACCTCCCTGAATTTGTGGCATGATTTTGAATTATATCAAATTAATTTTTCCATATTTAACTTCGTTTCCACAACCACTCTGAATGATCAGAGTCAACACTCCAAAAGGCAGGCACTGTCCTCAGAAACAGAAACTTATGGTTTGCCAAAGCTTATGATGTAATAAATCTACTTTTCTTTAAGGTGCCACAAAAAGTCTTAGTTGTTTTTGCTTCAGTAAACTTAGCACAGTGCTTTTCATGATACAAAGTTAGCCTTTAATAAGTTAAAAACGCCTCTTTTTAAAAAATATTACCAACAGGCTAGTCCCTGTCAAACACCCCACACCACCAATTTCATGTCATCTTATGTATCTTAGATGCATAATACCTGGAGTGTTTCCATGGTGTCACCTACCTTTAATTATCTTTAACCTTTCAGTTCATTTATCTGTCCTCCCCAGTCCTGGAAGGAAAGAAAAAGGTGTGATGAAACGTGTTAATAAAAGATGAGCTCTTCTTAAATTAAAGCAAGTGAAATGACTCAAATGGAGGGGGGGATAAGCTGCAACAACCCTATCATACAGATAGCATTACAATCCAGCTAATTGTTCATAGCACACTTCCTCCAAAACAGTTGTCATCCCAAAGTATTGGACAGCATTCACACTCAACACTGCCAGCATATCTATGCAGACTAGAGATGATAGGGGTTATAGTTCAACACCTCTGCAGGGTACCAGCTGTGGGATGGTTGTCTGTAACTTTTTTCATCAGAATGCCCCATTTGATTTCCACATATTGATTCCATCCACATACAAAGTAAATATGTCCATTCTTTTTCAGTTCTCCAGTGAAGAAAACACTTCTATCGAGATTATTGCACAGGAAATCCACACTGGGATAGACATGGGTTGTAACCGTCTGGAATAGATCTTATCTCATGACCCGGAGTCAGGGCAGTAGGCAGCCCGAATCCAACTCAGGCTTCTGCAGCAGCTTTTGAAGAATGGGAAAATCTTGTTCAAGAAAAGCTGCAGAAGAAACCTGGGTTGGATACAGGCTGTCTACAGCCAGAGCTCTCAGACATGTGATAAGATCCATTCCAGATGGTTACAACCATATCTATCCCGGCACAGATTTCCTGTGCGATGATCTGCTATGATATATCCTCCCTATTTCCATTTAGATATCCTCTCTATTTCCAGTTTCAGAGGTTTTCTGATTTCTGTCTCCACTTTTGGAAAAACCCAGATGCTGACTCCAGAAGTGCTAAGAACTAAGATTGGTCCGTGATTCAATTAAAAATTGTACTAAATTTACACAATCGTTCAAGGCTGAAATAGTTGCATGAAACTGGTTCCATGCCCTGATTCTACTAATTGGATTGGTAGTACACAACTGAAAAATAAAACTAATAAGGTATGCATGGTGGTTGTCTTATTCCAGTTTCCAGGTTGTTCCCAGATGAAGAATCGTTACAAAGAGACCAGAGGCCCACTGACCTGCCTGACATCCGTCATCGCCACAGGTCACTCATTCTGAGGTCAGAATGAAGTGCCCAACATGTGACCATCACTGGGCACCTCATGCCCTCAGAGCAAGCAATCTGCTACAGTGGGAAGCATGACAACATGTGCTGTGGTGCAGAAATGGAAGCCATGGTAACGTGGGAAGGTTGGGCCACTGCAGGGCAAGAAACTGCTCGCTACCCCTGGAGTATCCTGGCCAGTGCAGACAAGGCTTCTGATTTTTGGCAACCCTATCATTGGGTTTTCAAGAATTATTGAGTACCCTCATACTGTCTTGATTTGGAAGGGATAGACTCAGTTAATCCTCTGTCATCCCACTTTTTCTGTTGCTATTAAAACTTCCCCGTTTCTCTTCCTCCCACTTTCCCCTTCCTTCCCTTGCCACATATTGATTTTAGTGTACAAAAGTAGTTTGCACTCAGAGGTGGAGAAGACAGGAGGGGGCAGAGTCTTTCCCTTCCCAAGAGGCTCAGTAAAAAGCAAACTGCTATAGCCATTCCTTGCTTGTGTGTCCTTCCTCACCGATAACTTATTCCCTCTTGACCACACTCTGATGTTGTTTGGCCACACTTGCCTCAGTTTTTATCTGGGAAATGGTGAAGGTATGTTATTAAGAGAGAGCCAGCATGGTGTAATGATCTGAGTGTTAGACTATGGCCCTGGAGACCAGGGTTTGAATCCCTACTGAGCCATGAAACCCACTGGGTGACCTTGGGCAAGTCACACTCTCTCAGCTTCAGAAGATGGCAATGGCAAACCCCCGCTGAAGAAACTTGCCAAGAAAACCCTATGACAGGATCACCTATAGTCATGATAAGTCAGAAACAATTTGAAGGTACACAACAACAACGACGTTATTAAGTGGTGATTTTCATTGCTTTCCACTACAGCTGAGTGTGCTTTCCCCATGGACACCCAGGATTTTTCCATGGCTGAGTGTGGATTCGAACCCTAGTCCCCTGGAGTCCTAGTCCAGCACTCAAATCACTCCACTCCACTGGCTCTTCAGACATAGTAAAGTAAGCAAATCATGCTTCCCACTTTTGGTGTCTTAGCCAACCCCAATATATAACGATATTTTCTCACTTATTGCATAGTTGGCCCCATGTGCTGACTGTATGGGCCAATTTTCTCATACGGAAAGGTTATTTTTCTCTTAATAAATAGGAAGGTCATTGTGTTGTTGGATATGAACAATCACTCTGGATTTTTCTGTTGTGGATTCTGTTTCTTTTCTTTTTTTTCCCTTCTGCAGTCCAAACACTCTCTTGTTTGTCCAGCTAATGAGGACAGAGCTGCCCTTAATGGGTGAACTCTGCATACAACATCATGTATCTGAAAAATGTTTGAACAATGAACTCCCTCAAGCATGTAACACATTCATAGAGGATTACTTCCATTCAGACTGTTTACAAGGACACAACACATTCTGGAGGAAGCACAGAATCAAAGCAGAATCACAATAATTGCTGTTACTGAAAATTAGCCAGATTTACTCATCCCAGTGCTAGAGTTTCATAAGAATTAAATAAATACCAATGATGGCATTTATTCATTTTAGCTCCTGTTTTCAAATGTAAAAGATATCCAGATAGCTATGGAAATGGTTTGCATCAATTCTTATTTAGCATTAGACTTGAAAACCCTTTTATATGTTTAGCTAATGTCACCCAATACATTGGGAAAATTATATACATTTTTCCTTCTTTAGTCGAGCATCATTTATTTTACTGCAGCCATAGCTAATTAAGCCATAATATAGTTCATGTCATTAATGACCCTTTTAATAAAAGACTTACACCCAAAGCCAAATACATTATTTGAACATCATATAAGTCATGGTAATATCAGGATTTATGTGTAAGTGACATGTTCCAGACTACAGCATGAAAGTCAGCTTCATTTTCATTTTCATGCATGAATAATGGTATTTTAAACCCACACATTTTGTCTCAACACTGAATGAGAGCTTAACAGTCCTAAGAATACAACTGGATTTTGTTTTTTTACAATCCATCAACATGAAGTTGGGTAGAGAACACTAATTTGTAGGTATCCTATGCTTCACCCCAAACCGCTATTTCAACCTTTTTGAGAATTTGTGCATGAGGAGAAAACTATCAAGTACCTGGTAGAAATGTTTTTAAAGTGCAACTGAAGATTCAGAAACTTGTGGAAACTGGTGGACACATTTGGAATTGTAAGGACATTATGCAAGCAGTGTTATCACTCGAAGGTGTGGGGTGCGAATAGCACCAAGTGACACAGTAAAGGAGGAGTGACATCACTACTTCCAAAACATCTGCTTTTAGGAAGAAACAAGCTGTGGCACTCACCTGTGTCCCATTAAAATGCTGAAGAGATTATGTGAGTGCAGTAAGGCTCAGTGGGGGAAGAAAGAAGAAGCCTCAGGGTGTCTTTTTAAATTAAAATTTCAAATTTAAAAAATGATTTTTAATTTTTAAAAAAATAATTTTTTTAAAAAAAATCTTTAAAAATATCACATTTTACCAAATTTTCACTTTAAGCACATGGAACTATGTATATGTAAATATATTCAGGCTGTGCATATGATATTGTAATTTAAAAGTATAATTTTAATTTTGTGAATTATGTCACAACTGTTACCATTACATTCAGTGGTATGAAAGAATTATGATTTATGAGTAATAATAGTACAAAAAATGTCTAAGAATTCCGTATGGTGTGGTATAGGAGGAGGTCAATGGGGGGGGGGGGTGATACCATGAGTTATCGCACTCGGTGACACCAACTCTAGTGATATCATTGTTTGCAAGGAAAAAAAATTGGCCCTCTTGGGGCATTCTCACTCACAAAAAAGCTCTGTTGTGAACAAATGATTCACAAAAAAGAAACATACTACAGAAGGCAAACCGGTGAGACAGAAGGCAAGAAACTTGCCCAGGTTTGTGAATACAGTCCAGAAGTGGTGGCTGAAGCCCACAACAGTGGGTGGGGGGATATTTATAACTTCCATGGCACTATGTTTAGAATCTTTTAGAATATCTGTTAAAAAAAACAAACCTCGAAACACCTATTTGCCTTCTGGACTATGACTCTGGACACCAAGGTTCAAATCCCATTTCAGCCATGAAAATCCACTGGGTGATCTTGGGCAAGCCACACTCTTTCAATCTCAGAAGATGGCAATGGCAAGGGGGGGGGGGGGACCTGAAAAACTTGCTAAGAAAACTCTGTGATAGGTTCATCTCAGGGTTTCCATAAGTCTGGAATAAATATGGGGCACACAACAACAACTTGAAGGCACGCAACAATAACAACAAGTATCTCTTCTCCTATCTCGGTGAGGCATGCAAAAGCAGTGGCATCACTAAGATTGCTGTGAACCCATTGTGGTAACTCAGAATATCATTCCTAGGTTACCTGGCACACAACCCAGCTGCCTCCTCTACCAGCCAAGCCACCTCTGCTTTAGTGTTGCGGCTGCCTGGCATCCCCTTCCAGATTTGGTAGAACTGCTGGCCAAGCGGAAAAGGGAGGCAACTTGCTTTCCCACCTGGCCAACAGCCCCACGATACTCAGAAGGTAGACCCAGCAGCTGTTGGTGGGATGGTCTGCTATCACTGCCTGGCAGCCTTTTCAGGGTCTAGTGGGGTTGCTGGGCAAGCAGGAAAGGGAGATCACTCTTTTCCTGCAAGGTCCAGTAGGAGCTGACAGACAACAGCAGCACCTCACCCCTGCAGTGGCCACAGCAGATGGAGAGCAGAGGGTGGCAGAGGGAGGTGTGTGTGTGTGTCTTTGGACAAATGTGAACAACCACCCCATCGGATTTCTCCACCCAAGATGTCACCCAGTGCAGTATACACACACTGCACACCCCTAATGTAAAAGCTAGCAAACGGTTCACTTATAAGCAGAAAGTACCTGAAAAGCTTCCCGGGGATGCAAATGAAAAAAAGTATAGTTTCTTGCCATTTCTTGGATCCTCTAATTTACTGCAAGTTTTCCTAGCTTAGGAAAGTCAAGCAAAGAAGCAGGGTTTTTTGGCGGAGGCAAGGTGGAAATGGCATTTCTATTTGAGTCCAGTCCAAATTAGAAAAAGCGCTGGACTTTTCAAACAGGATAACTTTGCATTTTAAGCAGATTTCGAAGGCAGGGATGAATAACTTCCACACACACCAGATTACAGCCCACAGAGATCCCCCATCTGGCCCATTCACTTCAGTTGTTATTTCTGATAAGTAACTGGAGATGAGAGAGAAGTGATTAGAATTCGGTTGCACTGAATTGAACTCTGGCTTGCAGCCCAAGAAACTGCCATATGGAACTGACTGCCTTGCTTTGCTGAGCCTCACCCTCTGCTGTAATGAGGCCCAGAAGACTCTTCCCAAATTGGAATTCAGTTACCAGACCAAAACCTTTCCTCCCCTGCTCTAATGCAATACCTTTCTTTGTGGCTGGTTGACCATCATAACCAGTCAGATGAGACAGAAACTTTCTCTAGATTTTCAGAATACAAAGAAGATATATAAACTGACTGTCGATTTCTGGAATAAAAGAAAAACTAAGCATGACAAGAAGAGTGTAACAAGCAGGCATGCTCCCAGGCCATTTTGAACTACCTATATTATCACTAGGGCAACAATGATGGAACCTTTAGGTATCACCTGACCTTAAAACCACATCCCTCAACCTGGAACTCCTCCAGATGTTTTGCACTACAACTTCCATCACTTCCAACAAGGAAGATCAGTCAGAAATCATGTCGATTAGGGTTTCTGTGCCTTGGGTCTCCAGTTTTCCTAGATTATCTCCAGGCAAGAGATGAGGGCTCAAGCTCTCGTGGTGTCTGATCCAAGTGAGAGATAAGGGCTTTGTGAAATTCTCCAACCAGGAAAACTTTCTGCCAGTCCTGTTTCTGTCTTTCTTTCTCTGCTATGTTAAAAAGAGAGATAGAGAAAGCTCTGCACTCTTCTAAGCTGGCTGTGCAGCTTGCTGAAATTTTAATTGATTTCAACTTCCAAATGTGAGCTATTTTTCTTTAACTAATAAAATTAATATTCCTTATCCATTGTCCCCATGTAGGTGAGAGGAAATAACCCCTCTCTTCCCCTTGATCTGGGAATAGCCCATTTGGATTCCCATATTAATTTGCAAACAGGAAAATACAGTCCCTGTGTGTGTCTATTTGTGTTTAAATGACAATCTGTGAGCAGCTATGGTTACTGATTCATGTAGAACAGGGGTAGGCAACCTTTTTGAGCCAGGGGCCGGGTTGCTGTCCCTCAGACAACTGGGGGGCCGAAGCCAAAAAATAAATAAGTAAATAATTTTTAAAAAATTAAATAAATAAACTGGGACAAATGTAGGCTAAAATTTTCAAATGGAGGACACTTTTTAATAAAAAATTTGCTGATTTTTTAAAAAATGTTAAGATAAATGCATGTTTCTGAGGCTTCTATAGACAATTGCCCCACTATGCCCCCTCGCGCAAGATGCCGGGCCACATCCAGCCCGCGGGCCGCAGGTTGCCTACCCCTGATGTAGAATGCTTAATGACTTCACCAGAGCTGGCCCCATTACAGCACCAGGGCCTGTCCCAATGACATTACTGTGTTTCTCCCAAAATAAGACACCATCTTATATTTATTTTTCCTCAAGAAAACACACTATGGCTTATTTTCAGGGGATGTCTTATTTTTAATAAGTATGGTACAACAATCTACATTTATTCAAATATAGACAAGTCTTCTTCTTCTGGAACATCGTCATAACTCTCCAAACCCAGAATTCCATCCTGAATTTCTTGCGACTCCATTTCCTTTAGACCATTGGCCCCAATCTTTCATGTTGAGCAATACTGTTCAAAACAGTTCTTGAAAATCAGCCTCTGTGGGATGGAGAGGAACAGAATGGGGACTTCCGGTGGCGGCAACAGTGTTTTCGTGGCATTATCTTGTGTGGTAAGATGGGTGATATCTCTTTTCCGCTCCCTTCCCACCCCCTTCCATTCCGCACTGGGCCTATCACTATGTCTTATTTTCGAGGTATGGCTTATATTGTGCAAAGACTTAGAAATCATGCTACAACTTATTTTATGGGTATGTCTTATTTTGGGGGAAACAGGGTCAGAGTCATCCTTGCTTCTCAGGTTTGGATCCAGAAATTTCATGACCTAAGATAATTCTGATCTTGTAATACTAATGGAGTTTGTAATCCAAATCATCCAGCTTTGGTAAGTTATATAAATAATATTTTTATTATTAATTATATAAAATATAACATAAGTGTGGGGGTCCTCCTAACACCACTGTTTCAGAATAGTGCTCTTAGAGGAGGGTTTACACCAGGTCTATGGAATGTGTTGAACCGCAGATATTGTTGAATCACATACCCCAGCATATTTTGCCATTAGCTAGACTGGTTTTGTCAGAAAGGAGTTGCATCTGGAGGACTACACAGTTCCTATTTCCATCTACACTGCGTTCTGCTATAACATAAGCAGGAATTCTAACATAGGCCTAAATCCAGTGGCTTGTCCCAACTAGAGTGAACACATTGAACTAATAGAATTTGTTTAAGGGTTGGCTTACCATTAAACAATTGATGCTGCTTTGGCTTTACTCTAGTTGGGACTGGCAAGTGCATATATGCCACAGCATTTTGTAAAGGAAGTGACTCCTGAAGTGATAGCTGTTGTGCACACAGGTACAAATATTTCCTGCAAACACAGAATTCTCAGAGCTATTAGATGGGTTTCTATGTAAAGCTGTATTGCTGGAGCTTTGGATATCTAAACAACAAATGATCCTAGAAAGGCATTTGTATGAGTTAAGGATCCACTCAGAATGTCCTTGTATATTTATACTTGTGAACATTTTCACTTGAGTAGTCAATCTTCACTGCAAAATGTCCACACTGGCATAAAGGATATATTCTATCTGTTATTGCAGCCACTATCACATGACCTTTCCAGAGAATAAAAATAAATGTCCCAAACGATGACAAAAGAACTCTCTCCCCCTAAGGCCATAATACTGTCAGCATGGTGATATGTAATGCAGATGTCACTTAAAATAGCAAGAACATGAAGGTCTTGGAGTTGTCATCTCACCTAGTCAGTACAGTACCTCCCTCATGCATCTTACAATTTATATGACACTTTTAATTTGCAAAGTCCATTACAGTCTTAACCAAGCTCTCAATAGACTCCTGAAATAGGTCACTGCTGCTGATCTATTGAAATGCACAGGGTAGTGTGAATCAGCAAAACCTTGACAAGATTCTCTGATCTGGACTTCAATATTCATTCCAGCTTGGATCTGTATCAAATTTTGAGTGTTACTTTTCCCCCCACAAAGAAATTCAGGTATATTTCCATGCATTTTTTAAAGGTATAGCAGAGATCCTACATCAGGGGCTATGACATTTAACTTTATGGTACACTGTCCACATACATGGCTGAGATAGTGACACCTTTGCTTTCTGGTGGTTCGTTGTACAGAAACTTTGTTTTGTACACAAAATTATTTTTAAAATATTATATGTAAAAATCAGGCTTATTAAGTGTATACAAAACATAAATGAATTTCATGGTTATACTTGGGTCCTATCTGAAAGACATCTCATTTTACACATATGAAAATATTTCAAAATCTAAAAAATAATAATAATAATAATCCAAAAATCCAAAACATGCCTGGATCCAAGCATTTCAGGTAAGAGAAAATTAACCTGTAGCTTTATACATTTGTTTGTCTTATAAGATGTTGTATGATTATTAGTTGCTTTTGCTGCAGCATACTACTACTAATAATAATAATTATTATTATTTATATTTTCCCGCCTCTCCCAGGTGGATCGAGGCGAGATTACAACCTAATATAAGTATACAACTACAAAGCTCATCAATAAAATATATAAACATTTAATAATAATAATAATAATAATAATAATAATAATAATAATAATAATATTTTTATTTGTACCCCGCCCTTCCAAGCGATCAGGGCGGCTAACAAAATGCACCAAAGTGCAACAGCATACAGGTTAAAAACAACACATAATGTACACAGCAATACTTAAAAACAATAAAAAACCCCTTAGCCCAACCTCACGGCCACGAGAGAGGAGGGAGGCCCACAGGATATTTAGTCGGGGAATGCCTGATTAAATAGGAAGGTTTTGAGACCCTTCCTAAATTGGGTCAGGGTGGTGGATGAGCGGAGCTCCGTGGGCAGCGTGTTCCAAAGGGCTGGGGCAGCTGTGGAAAAGGATCTTCTGGCAGTAACAGCCAACTTAGCCCCAGGCACCTTCAGGAGTTGCTGCCCAGATGTTCTGAGGGTGCGAGGCGGAATATACGGGGAGAGGCGGTCCTTCAGGAATCCTGGGCCCAAGCCATTTAGGGCTTTATAGGTAATAACCAACACCTTATATTGAGCTCGGAAGCGGATGGGCAGCCAATGGAGATCTTTAAGCACAGGTGTTATATGGCTGGTCCTGGAAGCACCAGTGACCAGCCGCGCTGCCATGTTTTGCACCATTTGCAGCTTCTGAGTTTGGTATAAGGGTTGCCCCATGTAGAGTATATTGCAGAAATCCAGTCTCGAAGTTACCAGAGCGTGTACCACAGTTTCAAGGTCCCTCTGGGCCAGGTATGGGCGCAGCTGGCGAATCAGCCGAAGCTGATAACAGGTACTCTTGACCGTCGCATTCACCTGAGCAGTCAGGTGAAGGGACGAGTCAAGAAGCACCCCCAGACTGCGCACGGAGTCCTTCACGGGGAGCGTGACCCCGTTCAGGACAGGTGGAACCACCGCCATTCCTGGACCAGGGGAACCTATCACTAGTACCTCCGTTTTCTCTGGATTCAGTTTGAGTCGGTTTTCCCTCATCCAGCCCATTACTGACTCCAGACAGGCCACGAGAGGAGAGACGCCATCCCCAGTCACTGCATCAGTCGGAGACATAGAGAAAATAATTTGGGTGTCATCAGCGTACTGATAACCCCGCGCCCCATGTCTCCGGATGATCTCTCCCAGTGGTTTCATGTAAATGTTAAATAGCATGGGAAACAGAATGGCTCCTTGAGGGACCCCGGTTTTAAGGGCCCGCTCGCTGGAGCACACGTCCCCCAGCTGCACCATCTGGGACCTCCCAGAGAGGTAGGAACGGAACCACTGGAGCGCAGTGCCCCCGATTCCCACCTCAGCCAGGCGCCCCAGAAGGATACCATGGTCTATGGTATCGAAAGCCGCTGAGATGTCCAAGAGCACCAACAGGGACACGCTTCCCCTGTCGATGCTCAGACGAAGATCATCGACCAAGGCGACCATGGCCGTCTCAACCCCGTGACCCGCCCGGAAGCCAGTTTGAAATGGGTCCAGATAATCCGTTTCATCCAAGACCGCCTTAAGCTGGATCGCAACCGCCCTCTCGATCACCTTACCCAGAAATGGCAGCAGCGAGACTGGCCGATAATTGTTATGTACCAGGGGGTCAAGGGAGGGCTTTTTTAGGATCGGTCTTACTATGGCCAATTTAAGATCCGATGGAAATCGCCCATCCCTGAGAGATGTATTAATTATCCGACGTAACAATTAAAATTAACAATTAAAAACACACTATCAAAGCGACAGTGGGGAAAGAGGTATTCCAATCCTAATCAAAGAGATGGATCCATGTATTTCATACAGAGTCAGGTGGGTATGCATGCCGGAAGAGATCTGTCTTAATTGCCCTCTTAAACATCTCCAAGGAGGTAGTAAGATGGATCTCTTCTGGGAGACTGTTCCATAATCTAGGAGTGGCTGCAGTGAAAGCTCTTAGGGAAGTTGAAGCTAGTCTGGTCATTTTTAATTCCAGCAGCCTCTTCCCCAATATTCTGAGGGTACGGGGCGGATTATGTAGGGAGAGGCGTTCCCCTAAGTAACTCAGGCCCAAGCCTTGTATTGCGCACGGAAGCAAATTGGCAGCCAGTGAAGATCTTTTTAAATTGGTGTTACATGACTGCTTTTTGCAGCTCCTTTTCATGCCCTGGAAAGGCCAGATTGGGGCTGTGGCATGTGGCTGCTGCAGCCCAAATCCGGCTGAAACAGGGGAGGCCCCACAGATAGTTTTGTATTGGTTTTCATCTTAACCTTTTGTATATTTAGCTATATATGGTTTTACTTAACTTGTTTATTATAATACCCATCAAACGGTAATTGCCATAATAAAAAAGTTTTGTTAACATCTTCAACATGACGACCAATAGCACAGCTGGGCAGTCTTCCATATATTGTTGGACTGAAGCTCCCATTAGCCCTAGTCAGCATAATCAATGGCAAGGAGTGCTGGGAGCTGCAGTTCAACCACATTTGGAAAGCTGCAGTTTGCCTGCCTGTAATCTAGAGGAAGCCCTAAACAAAACTTAGATGCCTACACAACTACCTCCATAATGAGATGGCTAGGTGCCAGATATTGTTTCACAGCTAGGAAATAATATTTTTTCTACTGCATCTCCCCAAATCCTCTAACCAGGATGATCAATTGTCATCTTGGAAGTAGAAGTAAGTAGATCTGGGAGCTCTAGTACAAAATATAACTTTACCAAGTCCTGTACAAGATACAAGTCAGAATCAGAAGGCTAGGTGTGCATAACATGAGTAGGTAAGTAGAAGTAAGTAGAATTGCCATCATGTAAAAATAGGGGAGTTATTTTTGACATATATTAAATTACAAGTTACAGTAGTGGCATCTATGACATGTTTGTTGGTGCGGAGAACAGGCCAGCTGATCCTTCTTCTGGCAAGGAGTCAGATTGTCTTGATGGAGTCCCTGCTTTAAGACCACTGACCTTACAGTTATGCTTCTAAGTTCTTGCACAGCCTTTCACAAATCACTGCCTGCCACTAACCCTATTGGATTGTTGCAAATCTTTGAAACAGGGCTCATTAATTTTACAGAGTTCCTAGCAAGGACTGGATAAAGAAGAAGTGATAGACAAATAAAAGGCAATGATCACAAAAGTGCTAGTTTCAAGCGTAGAAATCCAGCTCACCTGCTTGAAAAGCAAAGTCCTAATGAACAAATTTAAAGGTTAAAAATAAAGGAATCACAGTCTGGTGGGATGTACCTGCAATGAGCTACTCTTACTGTAGCACAGGGGAATGTTTGTTTTGGGATTTTTAAAAAAGATTTAACTTATAAGCAAGTCTATATAAATGCAAATGCTGTTTCTGTAGATATAATTTCATAAAGCAAAACTGCTCACTATCTTTAGCAGTGAAATTCAAGTGGCAAGTGTGACAAGCAAAGAAAAATGAATGCAGTTAACTTCAGCCATCCCGACTCATCTGAAAGCTTATGTCAGTTTCTAAATAAGCTTTTCATTTTTTTATTCAGTCTGCTGATCTTTGTTGATTTACAGCATGAATGAGCATGGCATATTGCAACTTGTATAGTATATTTTAGCCCCCTTGTCCCCCCCCCCCACTAAATAATAAAACATTTATTGCAGGCACATCAAGCTTGCTAGTGGCTTTGACTTATTATAGCAATGAAGTGCCATGTTAAACAACTCATTTACATTGTGGCAGAAGACTCTGTGTAAGCACTCTAAGTAATTTAGTTCTGTCTTGGAAAGAAGGTTTCCAAAATATATTCAGGACTGATAATAAACCATAATTGGATGCAATTTGCTCTAACCAACCACTTCTCCCAGGTGGGAACATCTCCCATTCAAACTTCACCACAAACACAAACACACACACAGAGAGAGAGGGAGGGAGGGAGAAAGGAAGAAGGGGAACATGCAAGAGTTCCCCAGTATAGTGCTTCTAGCCCTCATTCCCAAGTGGTGTGAAGTTCAAAGCAGGCCTGAGATTCCTTACAAAGAGGGAAATAATGAAGACTTATAATTGCTTTGCAATTATCCTCCATTCATATACCAATGTGAGATGGAGCTAAAACAGAAAGGTCTGAGCAGCAATATGGAGAGATAAGAATGAAATAAACATAAGGGACTCAGGCATAGGTGAAGTTTTTCTGACACTAGCCTCAATAGGTATTTATTACAATCCAATGATATATTTTCTATGACGTTTAAAAAAAAGATGAAAAGTTCCTTGTCACAATGTGTCTGGCTGGTCAAAAACACACTCTGGAAAGAACTGCCGCATGGATTCCGTCCCAGATAACATCATTAGACAGCTTTAAAAAAGCGGTCCAAGACGGATCATTCCGCAGGCCTTTCAAGATAACAACCCGGCCCAGGATTCCCTGATTCCCTCATTCCTCCGTGCCCCATTAGTGATGGTGAGGCAACAGAGGATATCAGGTTTTAGTTTTTAATTGTGTGTTAGCGTGATGTGTGTCTTTACAGGCAACGTTAAAATGACTTAAGGGGGACGGGATAAAGGTTTTAAATTGTTATATTTTATATTTATGTTGTCAAACCGCCCGGATTGGTTTCTCATAGGGTCGTATACAAATATTATTATTATTATTATTAATCAGTGCAGGTCCCTTTCAGCCTTCACCATCCTGGCATTAATGTTTGGACATTAAACCCCCATCAATCTCAGTTAGTATGACCAATAATGGGGAAATCATGGGGACTGAAGTCCAAAATTTATGAAAGACAATAGTCTGGGAACTGTTTGACTATATAATCTAACACCCCATTTTCACAACAGACAGCCAGAATTTTATGGGAAGCTGAACAGAACACGAACTGTGTAGAATAGAACTATGAGTAGAAAATGAAAGTAATAGGCCTCACACCCCAAGTAACTATTATTCAGTAACTATTAATACCTGATGCATGTTGTCTCTAATCCTGAAGGTAGCATACAATTATCATAACTAGCTCTCCATGAATTAGCTACTATACTTTTAAAGCCATCTTTGTTAGTAGTCATAACCACAACTGGTCACATTGTTGGTAAATGATACAGGCATCTATTTGCCAACACTTCCCACTGAATGTTTTGTGAGAGAAAAATCATGCTTATCTAGTTCTTGGAACATGAAAACATATCTAAATGCCCCACTAATCACATTAATTGTCCACTGAATCTAGCAAGCTGCCCCCTGTCACATCAGTGGGTTTCTCAAAAACCAGATTAATCTTATCTCTTTTCCCGAGAGAGTCACAAGTTTGGTAGATGAACAAATGCTGTGGATGTAGATTATCTTGATTTAAGGAAGCCCTTTGACAAGGTCGCCCATGATATGTGTGCAAAAAATCTAGTAAAGTGTGGGATAGACAATGAGACTGTTAGATGGATTTGTAATAGGTTGACTAGCTGAATCCAAAGGGTACACAACAATGGTTCAAGAAAGATGTTGACAAGCTGGAGCATGTCCAGTGAAGAATGAAAAAAATGGTAAAAAGTCTGGAAACCATGACCTATAACCAGCAGCTTAGGGATCTGGACATAGAAGGTTAAAGGGTGATATGATAGCCATGTTTAAATATATCAAGGAATGTCATCTTCAGGATGAAGCAAGCTTGTTTTCTGTTGCTTGTGCAATGTATTCAAGCTACAGGAAAAGAGATTCCACCTAAACATTAGGAAGAAATTCCTGATGGTAAGAGCTGTTCAACAGTGGAACACGGTGCCGCAGAGTGTGGTGGATTCTCCCTCTTTGGTGGTTTTTAAAAAGAGTCTGGATGGCCATTTATGGGAGTGCTTTGATTGTGATCCTTCTGCATGACAGGGGGCAGGGTTGGATGGCCTTTGTGGTCTCTTTCAACTCTGTGATTCTATGAATTGAGCATCCTGACCATATCATGTCAAAGCAGATGGCTCCACAAGAGTCACAAGTCTCCCAGGACCCTCCATTTCCATTCTGAGTAAGGTGATTACCGAACTACACTCTTACAGTGCTGCTATTCCACTTTTACTACCCTGGCTGCCTCCTGATGCATTATGAGGTTTGTTGTTCAGTGAGGCCTAAGAGCTCTCTGATCAAGAATTCTAAATGCTCCCTCCTTAAACTCCAAATCCCAGAATGGAACAGGAGGCAGCCAGAGCAGTTAAAGTGGAATAGCAGCACTAGAAGAGTGTAATGCAGTAATCTAATAAAATTAATGCTTAGGTGGCAGGTTTGCTTCTAAATATCACTTTTTTTGAAGAACCAAAGCAATGTTTGGAAATCTTACTTTTGGGACTATGAGTCTCAAAATTCCCCAGTCAGCATGGCTACTATACATACTGTCTCTGTGATCCTGGGGGCTGTAGTTCAGAATGTCACAGTCCTAAAATCTGGATGGAGGAAAGAAACAGACTGAATTTAGAAGTAAGGCTTGGATTCTAAATTTCCATGAGTTCTGCTGATCGGAGGCTTCTGCTATATAAAGAGGATGGTGGTTTGGTTTGGTTTTAGCCAATTCTCCCTTCCTTTGTGTTCCATCCAAATCCGGTTGAGAAGATTGAGGGATCTCAAGAATATAATGATTAGTGGAGCTGCAGGCTTCAAAGAAGAGGATGCATTGCAAAAAATAAAATTTAAAAAATCACTTTCTGTTCCCCTTTGGCCAACTGAAGACTCTGCTGGATTTGAGAAGGGATAGGCTGATCTGTCAAATCTCCTTCCTCCATTTCTGAACTCCATAAAAATTGCTATTGTTGTTATGTGAAAAGCCTGTATGTATATTTGTACACATTTTTCAAATAGGAGCTTAACAAATACATATCCCCACTGACTAAGTTGCATTTGTGTGCATTTGAGAAATGAGCACAGTGTTCTTTAAACATTTTTAAAATGTGCTCATGTAGACAAAATTGAAAGTCAACTCAAGACCCAAGTACATCTGTACTTTTATCCCCTTTTCTCAGAAGGAGAAAATAAACTTACACTCCTGAACGAAAAAAAAACATATTAATAATATAATAACGATAGTAATCTTAATAATATAAGTGCCTCTCTGACATACCCACTTATTTCCACATTGACCAAAAGGAAAAATAATAAGTATGCATTACTGTTAGCTGGCTGACTAGATAAGCAGTTAAACATCTGGATGCGATACAGTGGTAGTACAAATGTGGCTGGTAACCAAGAAGCATCCTCTTGTTTAGGAGAAAATAACATATGAGTTGCTCTTATAAAAAAAGACTTTTAGATCTTAAATGAAATCTCTGTTGCTTAGGCTTGCAAATGATCTTTCTGTAAGTTTCTGGTTTTATCAATTACATTCTACATTTAACTGGGATGAACAGTAAGCACAGCCAGGACTAGTCATTTGTTTACAATTTTTTAAATTGCAAATTTGCAAGGCAGCCATAGTCATGCACTGTTAATTATGAACCGGTTTTTGGTGGGAGAATTAAGCACATGCTTTTCTGGAAGATAGTGGTGTTATTCCGTCACGCAAAATCAACAGAGCCTTGTGATACTCTAAAAACGAATGGATCATCTGATAAAGTGAACTGTAGCCCATGAAAGTTTATGCCATGCTAAAATTATCTAGACTCTGTGGTGTTTAAGCATAGGTGTCACTCTCAGTCTGAGTATCTCAGACATGGTTGACTACTATTTCATGGGAAAGTGAAGTGTCCCTTAGCACCTGGTACCACAACATCTAGCTTGATCACAGGACACCTCTACCAAATTTTAACAAAAAAGTTATTTTCTTTTGTTGCAATTATATAATTTGAGGAACAGATTTATCATGGTAAGTATGAAGCAAAAGTGACCACCTCCACATATGCTGCTGCAAGTTCACATGTGTGGCTGGACTCTAAGGCATGGTGCATTCACTATGCTTACTGGCATATGAAATGAGTTTCTGCCATATATTATAAACTCATCTGTTTGTAACAAGCATCTGTTCAGATACAGTTGCTTGGTAAGGCAGTTTGTTAATGTCATGTACCAAACTCAAAACCACAATTTGTTGGTGCTAATTTCTTTGCTTTCTCTCCAAAGAGAATTAATTTCCACTCCTATTCAAAAGTCACACCCATCCCATTTGCAAATCTCAATAGGACCTTATAGGATATATCAACCCATTTCTTCAAAACCAGAAGGGATGAAATAGCCACATTTGGAGAAGGGAATAATTAATGGTCTACAAAATCAAGTATCACCAAAATAGTCTTAAGATGGAAAACTGTGGCCCGTTACAGACGGGCACGAAAGTACATGCGGAGCACGTACTAGGGTTAGAAAGGGGCGGTGCTTCCACACCCCCTAACCCTAGTGCGCGCTCTGCATGCACAAAATGGCGGCAGCCGTTCCACACGGCCGCCGCCATGAGGACGTCACGAGCGCTCCACCTCTATACGGGGTGGTGCGGACATGACGTCCTCGCTCCACGCCAGGGCATTTAGTGCGCCCTTAGCACGGAGTAGGAAGGAGCTCCGTTTCGGAGCTCCTTCCTAGTTTGGTCCGCTGGGCGCAGCCTTCAGATGGCTGCGCCCAGCAGACCAAAGGAGAAAGGGGCCAAGCGGCCCCTTTCTCCTCCTCCCCGCTGCCGCGGGGTGTCCTTAGAGCTTGAAGCCCCAGGGACACCCCTTTTCAGGCTGTGGGGAAGGGGCATTTTGCCGCTTCCCCGCAGCCTGGAAAGTGGCGGATCAGGGCCTCAGGGCTGCCAGTGTAGCCGCTGAGGCCCTGATACACCGGGTGCAGCCCACCCCTGTGTCTCCTAGAGGTTGCTCAGAATCCTCAAGTCATGGTGGCAAGGAGGGCTTAGGCAAGATCCTGTGGATCCATCTTGCAAAACTGTTGCTTTGTAGCCTATTTTTGTGGCCTCACTTTGTCTATTGATGGGACATGCCCTGGATTTCACATAGAATCATAGCATCTTAGAGTCTGAAGGGCTATCAACCTCAGAGGCAGTCTACTTCATTGTCTAACTGAAAGTAAAGAAGCTCTTCCTAACATTTAAGTGGAAATTTTTTTCTTGTAAT
Organism: Sceloporus undulatus; assembly: GCF_019175285.1. Lineage (NCBI taxonomy): Eukaryota > Metazoa > Chordata > Lepidosauria > Squamata > Phrynosomatidae > Sceloporus > Sceloporus undulatus. The sequence continues at coordinate 108,735,837 of NC_056525.1, forward strand.
TTGAATCCATTGTAAAGTCGAAGGCTTTCATGGCTGGCATCCAAAGTTTTTTGTGGGTTTTTCGGGCTATGTGGCCATGTTCTAACAGAGTTTCTTTCTGACGTTTCGCCAGCATCTGTGGCTGGCATCTTCAGATAATGCTTTGCCTGGAAAAATTGAGTGTATATATACCGTGTGAGCCTGGGAATGCAGGAGTGATTTGCATGTGTATTGTTCTGTGTTGATGGCTGGCCTCAGCCTGGGAGGCTAATGCAAAAGAGGATTAATGTCTGCTAATTGGTGATCATTATCTGCTGGGAAAGCCCCTGACTCTGAATGGTTTCCCATTTGCATTTGCTGAGTCCTTATTTTGCTATTCCTCAGGACTGGTAGCCAAATTTTGTTCACTTTAAGGGTTTCCTCTTTTCTGTTGAAATTGTCCAGGTGTTTGTGGATTTCAGTGGCTCCCATGTCAGGATGCACAGGGAAGCCATTGAAATCCACAAACACCTGGACAATTTCTGCTAGAACATGGCCACATAGCCTGAAAAACCCAGAAAAAAACTATTGAATCCATTGGTTTGTGTTCACCAAAGTTCTCCAAACACAGTCTGCAAACACACATCAGGAATTCATTGATGCTTATCCCAAACGAGAGGCATACTTTGGAAGGCCTAGATTTCTTCCCCACCACCATAGTTTTAAACTATGAGGTGACCGTGTTGATTACAAATCAAGAAGCTAAATTCCCTCTGTCTTTCTCTCTGTTCATTTTCTCTCTTTATCTCTGTTCCTAGAGATTCTTTAAAACAGTCCTGTGATAAAGCCATGGGAAAAGTTCTCTATGGCTTTCCTAGGACACTGCTTTGAAGAACTATTCCTGGGAAAACAGGTAGTGAGGAACACAAAGGGAAGGCCCTTGGCTAATTTAGTCCAGCCCTTATGAGGATAAACTTTTGAGGGCTATCCACATTTTCTCCCCTTTCAAAACAATTCCCTGATAAACTCAACTTTCTTGCTTTCCTTGAGTGGCTGGAAGAGTTGTTCTGCTCTCAGTTAAATTATTTACTGATTTTTGAAGTAAATAGCTGAGTTCTTTTGCAAGCCAATCCTGAGGCGGTCCAAGAGAAGCTCATCTTACTCTTTTATAAAATATGATTGACACTTTGGCAGTCTGAAAATACATTACTAAATGTGCACACACTTTAATCCTGCTTCCTCCATGTGGACTTACTGAAGTCAGAAACATGATTAAGGGAGTGCTAAAGAAATTCTACACAGATTGGTTTGCAGGACATATGATTTCCCACTGAGGAATTGTAACCTACAGTACCAAAACAGCCTGAGATAACTCGAGTAGAGGTTTAAAGAGAAAAGGTGGGGAGAAACCACAACCATTTGCTTTATCTAATGGATTTCATTCTGTCGCTTGTTGTGAAGCACTTGTTTGTATTCGATGCTTATTGAAAATGGTCTTCCCAGGACACTTTGACCCAAATAACCTGAATCTTTATCAAGAGAACTGCTTATTTCCTTGGCAGCTGCCAAGTTGCTGAGCTTCATAGTCATCCTCCCAGAAGACAAGAACAAAACAAAAACTTGCATTTATGATAGGCTTAAAGAAGCTGGACTACAAAAGAAAGCCTTAGAGGACCCCAAGAGTTGACCATATGTGAAATCAAATGGGCAAGCCACCAGCATCAGCTGTGAACATATTGTACCAACTGGGAATGAAAATAAAACATTCAACAACCAACTGTTATAATCTGTAAATAGTCAAGCTAATTCCTATGGGTTTCAAAACCAGACATTAATGGGACTATGCACCAGGACCGTGTTGCATTGTTCACAGGTAATATGGCTGTTTCTCCCCCCCCCTTTTTTTTTTTTAAACAAATATTCACTTGAGTAACTAGCCCCTATATATTCAAAAGCAAATTGGAAGCCACAACTACATCTAAACATTACTCTCTGGAAATAATGAAATGTCAAGTTCTTTCAAATGTACAAAGAATGGGCAGAAAGAAAGAAAAAGAAAGAAAGAAAGAAAGAAAGAAAGAAGTTCATCACACTGGCAGAGAGCACTATATGTACCAAGCTACAAATAATTTGCTCTACAAATTCATAAGTAAGCTCCCCCATATAAACAAGATGTTTCACATTTAATAATGCATGCTATGAACAGATGGCCAGAATATCAATAGCTGCAGTCTATATTATCATTGGCAATGAAACACTGGACTTTGATTACTTAACACCAGAGGAGAAAGCATCCCTGTATGAGATTTATCCTCATCATCTGCCCAAGAAAATAGTATCTTTTTGACCTGTTTTGCTTGTTAGCATATGTTTCTTCCAAAGGATCTGTTTCAGGAAGATGTCAATCAAACATGACTCTATATAGGAGGAATGAGAAGCATGTGACAATACTCCTGCCAATGTTATTAGGCTGCAACTATTAGATTGGAACTATAGCCTATATAACCTATAATCAATGGTACACTTGCTAAAGCCTGATGGGAGTTACAGTCCATCAACGTCTGGAGTTATAGTCCATCAACATTCATGTTACCCCCACCACTGAACGTTGTTGGACTATAACACCCCACATTGTTCATCATTTGTTATGCTGACTAGTAGGATGTGCAGTCCTACAACATCTGGAAAGATGCACATTCTTTTACAGATGGTAGTTATGGGGCTCTACAGACTGCCCCTAAGGGGCAGTAAGAGGCCGCCCTTTTCCTGGCCGAATCGGGGCCACGGCAACCTCATGCTGCAGCCCCAATGCAGCCTCTGGAGGACACAAAAAGGAGCTGCAGAAAGTGGTTCCTTTTTGCACCCTCCAAAGGGCGCCATAGCCACAGCACCATGGCTTTATGGCACCCCTTCGACGGTGCATCATGTGGACACAGCGCCAGAGGTTCACCATGATATCATGCTCAGTCTGGAATGGCACATGGCATCATGACTCCTTCCACAGGCCATATAGGGCCTATATGTAGTCCACCACTTTCCTCCCATCAGGATCTTCTATTTTTAATTATTGCTAGCTGATTTGGATTCCATGCAGGGAGAAAATTATTCAAACAAACAAATGAGAATTTAAAAGAGATCTCCACAAGTTCACAAGCAGAGCATGAAGGTGATCATTATCACTGCTCACTTGTCCCCACCAACATCCAGTGTAACGCTACATGGAAGTTCCATTGACCTTGCATATGAAGAAAGAAGGAGAAAGAAAAGAGGAGTTCTAAAGCATTTGGCACTGAACAAATCCTGGAACAAATCCCCAGCTTCTCAACACTATCCAACAGTTGTCTGCAGAGGAAAAGATGGTAACCACCCTACTCCCACTCTGTGCTCAGAAGGTGACAAGAGTGCCAGCAGAATTTTATTTCAGTGTTGTTGACATGACAGCATCACCTGAACCAGAGGCATGGGAAACAGGCTAGATTGGGCTTTACAGGGCAAACTGTCTGAGACCCACATATCTGTTGACCAGTAACTCCCCAGCAATCTCTCCCTCTCCATTCTGAGCGGGGAAGTGAGAGGTCTGTCTTGATTATTTTGTTTTAATTGTTTCTTTGTTTGAATCCTTTGGAAAAGCTACCAGAGAAGAAAGAGTCAAGGCCACTTTCCTTCACCTTCAGAACCTTTTTTAAAAAGTGATTTTATAAGTGAATAGACAAAATATCACCACACAGAGAGAATGATTGTGAGAGACAGGGAATGAGACAAAGTAGGGATAGCTGAGAATTTGGGTTGGGTTTTGAACAGAATTTCCCCATATCCATTACTACATGTGCTCATTTATAAGTCAACCTCATGTATAAGTCGAGAACAGGTTTTAGGACCAAAATTATGGATTTTGCTAGGTGTTGTGGATAAGTTGAGGGTAAAACATAACATGTAACAAATGAAGCAAAGGAAAATGATGCCAAATAACTTAGAAATTCCAGCAGGTATAACTGTTTCTGCTCACCCATGTCAAATAGGATGTAAAGGCAATATGTACAGTACAGTACGTATTAAGTTTTACCAAAGAAGGAACCATCCTGTATCTGAGTAGAGTGAGAGCTTAGTCCATCCTGGGAGAACCTAAAAGAAACTCTGACCCCCTCTACTGTCTCTGCACTCCTTTGCGAGGAAAGGCCAAAGAGCCACCACTGCCACCTTCTGCCCAGCCATTCCAAAAGGTCAGAGTGGTGTAGCAGGAGGGACAGTAGAAGTGGCCAGAGCTTCTTTCAGGTTCCCTGAGGACAGAATAAGCTCTCACCTTTCACTGCTCTACTCAGAGAAGGGATGGGTCCTTTTTTGATAAAAAGTGAAAGTACAGTACTCACATTGACTCATGGATAACTTGATCCAGGTTTTTTGGCTTGATTTTTTGACTATATTTCTAGGTATATACAGTAATTTCCTGAGCTATATTTTAAAGAGGTGAGAAAGAGAAACTAACATATCCATCCATGCAGCCAGAGGGTTTTGATTGCTTAGCTATTAAAAAATTGTTTTTAAATTAAATTATTGAAAGTGTGTATAACAAATGCTTGAAAGCACGTATAACAAACAATTGAACCATACAAATAAAGTCACATGACTCTACTGAGTTTGAAAAACAATACCTGATGAATTCATTTTGTGGATGAATATCCTATTACAAATTGTAAAAAAAATGTGAAACTTGTTGGATGTCTATTTAAAAAAAGATAGCACAAAAATACAATTATGCTTCTTCTGGTGTGGTCACTGATGTACTAAATGAAAGGGAGAGCAATGTATTAAACCATGTGATGTGAATTAGGATCCCCACTTCTTTTATCCTGAGAAGTCCTACATCTTTAACAGCTAAACAGTAAGCAGATAGAACATGTTACGGTACTCTCCACAGAGACAACAGCGCTTATCACTGAATTTGGCTTGGTGAAAAGGGGAAGAATATTGTAGTGTTAGTTCTTAATTTTTAAATATTAACATTTTCATTTTTCCTTATTTGTGTGATGAAAAGAATGTTTGGGATGATGGGAGTTGCAGCTCTTCTCCTGGCTTTCACTCACACCACCCTGGTCAGCGGAAGAACAACCAGTTTGACCAGTAGCTCTGAGAATTGGCTGAAGATGTCTTCCAATCTTCTCTGCAGTCTGCTGGTTCTTGTTCAGCTCTCAAGACACCAGTCAACACAGTAGTCTTCTTATATAAAAGATCTACTTTTATTCTAATATATACACTATGCACAAAACAATTCACTACTCACAAAACTCACACTACTATACTCCTCAATACCCACACTACTATACTCCTCTATACCCACAAAAAGTATTGTCATACATTATTGCTTATATAGACATTTGTCTCTCTATTCATTATACAGTTGCCACCTCCTGGGCGTGTACATACATTATGATTGACATACTATACTTGGCTCAATCTAGGCCTCACATTGCATCATACATTCCTGTCCACTCAATGACTCTCAGGTGATATCAATTTGCATCTTTTCACTTTGTCATTGCCTCATATGTCCTTGGCTTTCAGGACCTTCTAATTACATTACTTAAAACACCTGTGTGACAATTCAATAACTTTTGCTGTGTCATGTTACTTTCAAATACATTCATATACATATTATATTTCTTGTGACTATATATCCCATGTGGCTTTTTTCTGACAAAGAACATGAGGCTTAACAAATTAAATGCAGGAGAAGTGAGATGTATAGGTTCTGCACCCCTACACCCATAGTGTAAGTCAGGACATAAATGGAGCCCATTAAAGGCGATGATATTTGAACCTACTGTACAGTTCCATGAATGAGGCAGGGGCATTGCAAAATAAAAACCAGGTGAGGTTCCACATGAGGTCATCTTCCATATATAATTGTCCCATTCCTTCCCACCCTTTCTTTGACTTGTTCCTTACTACAGAAAATCTACTAAAGAGGAAAACAGAAGATAGTTCCATGGTGTTTCCTTGGATACTGAAGCATCAACCCTTCTGTGGACCATTCACCACAATGAGATGCACTTGTCACTAAATCTGTTTTCCTTCAGTGTCAGAGGAAGAATCATGATCACCACCATCACCACCACCATCATCCACTCAAATGTTTTAGTGTCTTCCAGAATGGGTGTCGATTGGCTTCGTCTGGCATTTAAATTTTGCCTTCTAGTTTGTTTTATTGTGTGTTCACTGATCATTGTTCTAGTGGTTCCATATAAATCTTTTTGTGATGCTGATCTGAAAAATAAGATAGAAATGCCTTAAATACATCAATTAAATCTTTTTTTGCCAGACCTTTTCATATAGGCCTGAAAAAGAGACAATCACAATATTCAAATATTTGCATGATGTTTATACAAATGTTGAGCATCTGTATAATTGTACACACACGCGCGCACACACACACACATATATGTGTGCATACAGGCCTAAATACTCTAAAGACACAGATTCCATCTAACATTGGAATCTAAGCAGGGGCAGCCCTGGTTAGTATTTCGATGGAAGACTGCTAATGAATGTCAGGTACTGTGGACTATATTTCAGAAGAAGGAACTAACAAAGCCACCTCTGAGTATTCCTTGCCTAAGAAAACCCTATGAAATTAATTGGATCATCATAACTCAACAGGCAACTTGAAGGCACAAACACACTGAGAGAGGACAATTATAACAATAATAACAAAAAATATCTCTATGGGGCGAAACAGATGGACCCTTTGTGATGGCTTCCTGGCAACTTGAGGGCATGTTGTTTGGACAATGCATACCCCTAAGCCTGTAGGAAGCTACCATAAAGTGGGCCACCCGACCACATGGTGGGCAGCTTTGTGGCACTCCAGTGGCTTGGTGTTTATACACTGCACACCGCAGGAGCACCGCAAAGCCGCGATGGCAGTGGAAAAGCTGGCTTTCGGCTGCCTTTTTTGGGCTGGCAACTGCAGTGTACAGTTCCTTGTCCCCAATCTGGCTTTCTCTGGGGTGGCTTGAAGCCACTCCTTGAAAGCCGTCTGTTTTGACCCTATGTCAGCGTTTCAACCCTATGTTATAATTACAGAGTCCACTACGGGGAAAATTACATTTGAACGAGTCGCAGGACAAGGCAGGGTATTATACATGGTTGTTCAGGGTTTGCTTTCAGATTTATTCAAGATCAAATTACCCTATGTATTTTTAAAATTATTATTATTATTAACCTTTATTTATAAAGCGCTGTAAATTTAAAACATATGTTACTGCTTTTTAAAACCACATATTACCTATCTGATGGACATTTGCCCAGGACAATTAATCTCTCCCCTTTAAAATAATGATTTTTAAAATGACAAAAACATTTGTCATTTCAGCAGCCCTCCCTAGTAGAATTTGCAGGAGTTCTCAGGAAGTTACAGATATAAATCAGCTACTTACAGATTATAATTAAGCTGCATGGATCCCTCACCCTATTATTCCAAAAGACATCCACAGCTTAGTTTCACAAACTGGTGGTGAACATTATGCTCCTCAGTTTTCCTCCCTTGTCTTAACCTGAGGTCCCTTCACACCATACAGTTACAGTTGGCCCTCAGTATTGATGAGGTATCCGTTCCAGACACACACATACCCTGTGGATACCAAAATACGCAGATGCTTGGGTCTGCATTGTCCCCAATGGTGGTGCAACCATGTGGCCATTGGGGACAACAGAACTTCAGTGGTGGTGTGTGCATGCAGCCGTGCCACCATTAAAGACAGCCCTCATTGTCTCCAGTGGTGATATGTGCATGCAGTCATGCAGCCATTAAGGACAACAGGGCTCATTGTCTCTAATTGTGGTGCAGCCGCATGCACACACCACTACTGGGGACAATGAGAGCTGTCCCTAATGGCGGAATAGTCAAGTGCACACACTGCCATTGGGGACCCTGTGGGCTTGCTATCTGCAGATGGTTGAATCCATGGATGGCAAGTCCATAGATACAGAAGGCAGACTGTATTACTCTATGATTTCACTATACTGCCCAGTAACATCCAATGACATTCTGGGATTTGAAGTTTAGAGAGGGTTTTCTAGAATTAAAAGTGGTATCATAATGCTATAACTGTGTCCTGGGGAAAGGCCCCAGATTTCAGGGGTCTCTGGTCATTCTCAGTATAAATGCATTGGAAAATTTTGTGGTCAAGTGGTACTACATCTTCCTGCTTCTCATCACCATTTTCTCTTTTGCCTTTTCTCCCCCTTTCTGCAGTCCCTCCTGTATCCTTCACAAGAGGATTTTATTTTACTCTCTCTCTCTCTCTCTCTCTCTCTCTCTCTCTCAAATTGTCTTAGCTTTACACCAGCTGCAATGTCTCCTGTTGTAGTAAATCAACACTTCTTAAGGTAGCAGCCTTGGAGTGACTGACTAGGACTGCCTGCTTTCAGGAGTGTCAGTTTAGTGAAGCCCAGAATGGTGTCACAGCTGCAGAAGAAAAGGGAGAAGAAGCTTTATGCTTAGAAAAACAACTATAAAATGTCAGAGAGGAAAAGAGGCTGTACCTAAAAAGCCAAAGGGAAGAAGCTAAAGATATGAGCCATGGGAGAGAAGTGGTGAAAAGGAATCACAAGAATAAGCGGCAAAGACTGCAAAGCAAAATAAACTTAAGATACGATAAAGGCTTCATTAAAATGTTAGTATATAAAGCAGCTCAGCAGGCTTTCCATTCATACTAATTACCTATTTATGTCTGTTTTAAGAAACTACAGGCACAAAATCTAGCTGGAAATCTCTAACTCGATAAGAGCTGCAGCTGTTGCAATATGATTATCTTCTCCACACATGTGGTTGTTGGTGGAAGGAGACTGAAAAGTTAACATGCAATTCATTAATTTGAGATCCAATTTTGAGCCAGATCTATCATGCTAGGTAGCTACCTATCAGCCAAATCCATACGTTTTGACCCTGTACTTTTTACATGGCACAACATGGTGAATCTATCTGGCCCTGCATGAAATAGCACATTACCCCTGTTCACTGAAATAGGTAAGAAAAGGGATGGTTGTGTTGTTGTTTTTATTATCTGGAGCTGTATCTTCAACAAGGGTTGAAGGATTATATCCCAATTAACATTTGTACCAGATCTTGTTATTTGGTATTACCAGCTATTCCATTTTATACAGATAACTTGAACAAGTACTGAATTTTGGAGATAGTCACTTCAAACTTTGGCCTAACTCCTGGAACTGGGAGACAAAAGAAGTCCAATATTCCTTTCAAAAGGGACATTCTCAGTCTTGCTCAGGAACATCTAGCCCAGGGAACTATGACATCCCAGTGTTTTCAGTTTGTAACTCTTATAATCCTTCATCATGGGCTTTGCTGGCTAGGATTTGGAGAGCTATTGGTCAAAAACAACTGAAAGGTCTGATCTGCCTACCCCAGATGCTTGATCACTCTCCCCCTCAAAAAATAAAACTTTGCCAATTTGGCAGGCCCAGATTAATCCTCACTAATCTCACTTTTTTGTTGTTTTCAAAGCAAAGTATTGGCAAAGTATCTGTCTTCTCCAACTTTCACTTCCCCACTTTAACCTCTGTTCACTTCAATTCCTGCAAAATGAGTTTAGAGCAAAGCAGTTTTCACTCAGTTAAATCAGCAGGTGGGAGAGAAGAGCAGGCAATGGAGTTATGCCCTTCCAAACTGGCTCAGGCAAAATCAAACTGCTGTAGCCTCTCCTAGCTTGTGTGTTCTACCTCATTTGGCCACTTTGACAACACTGATATTTCTTGATCACATGTGCCTCAGTTCTCACCTGTGAAACCTTGTGGCTTACGTGGATGGCTTAAGAATACAGCGTATTATGCCATTCCTGTCCTTGGCAAGACTTTGTCTGCTTTTCCAGCCCCAGCCCCCCAGTGAGCAAGTTATCTTATGGGAAGGCACGGCAGAAAAAACAGAGGGCACATTATCCAGATTTAACTTTTTAAAAGCTTTCTTGGAAGCTTTTTCTAAATATCAGAGCTCAGAGAAACAAACTCATTACATCTCCCAGGGTATGCCTATTGGAAGGAACAGCTTTATCCACCACAGAACAATATTAAAACTAAGCTCAATCTGGGAATAGGTAAGAAACATTATTGTCCAGAATTTATCCAATTTTCACTTCAGGGAACTGAGTGTGGACCCAAATGCAATTTGCAAGTTTATGATCTGGTTCATGCACACACTCCCCAAATAAATACATACATCTAAAAAATGAATATGAAACACTGCACACATTTGGAAAAGGTGCGCAAACAAGCATTATTCCATGGGAGAAAAATGAATGAACTTCAAAAATGAACACAAAAATTGTGTGCATTAAGAAAAGTATGCACATAAATACGTACAAAATTGGAAACACTTCATAATCTGAAACACAGTCAAGCTAGAACAAGCTTTAAAAAGGAAATTAGAGATCCTTTTACCGGCTCTTTTTTTTTTCACACATCCACACATGCCTAGCAAAAACTGTTCTGAGGTTTTGTGAACATCTCTCCTATCTAACTTTTAAGGGGGGGGAATGATGCGACTGATAAAGATGTGAATAGCACTGGGCCCAGGACAGAGCCCTGACCAGTGGGGTCCCACAGGGCTCTGTCCTGGGCCCAGTGCTATTCAACATCTTTATCAATGACCTGGATGACAGAATTGAGAGCATACTTATCAAATTTGCAGATGATACCAAATTAGGGGGAATAGCTAATACCCCAGAGGACAGGATCAAGATTCAAAATGACCTGAATAGACTAGAAAGCTGGGCCAAAGCTAACAAAATTAAATTCAACACGGAGAAATGTAAGGTATTGCACTTAGGGCGGAAAAATAAAATGCACAGATATAGGATGGGTGACACCTGGCTGAATGAAACTACGTGTGAAAGGGATCTAGGAGTCCAAGTAGACCACAAGTTGAACATGAGTGAACAGTGTGATGTGGCAGCTAAAAAGGCCAATGCTATTTTAGGCTGCATCAATAGAAGTATAGTGTCTAGATCAAGAGAAGTAATAGTGCCACTGTATTCTGCTCTGGTCAGGCCCCACCTAGAATATTGTGTCCAGTTCTGGGCGCCACAATTCAGAAAGGACACTGAGAAACTGGAGTGTGTCCAAAGGAGGGCGACAAAAATGGTGAAAGGTCTGGAAACCATGCCCTATGAGGAACGACTTAGGGAGCTGGGGATGTTTAGCCTGGAGAAAAGAAGGTTAAGAGGTGATATGATCGCCCTGTTTAAATATTTGAAGGGATGTCATATTGAAGAGGGAGCAAGCTTGTTTTCTGCTGCTCCAGAGAACAGGACCCGGAACAATGGATGCAAGCTGCAGGAAAAGAGATTCCACCTGAACATTAGGAGGAACTTCCTGACAGTTAGGGCTGTTCGACAATGGAATGCACTCCCTCGGAGGGTGATAGAGTCTCCTTCCTTGGAGGTCTTTAAACAGAGGCTGGATGGCCATCTGTCAGGGATGCTTTGATTTGGATTTCCTGCATGGCAGGGGGTTGGACTGGATGGCCCTAGTGGTCTCTTCCAACTCTATGATTCTATGATTCTATGACTTCCAAACTGTCCAAATGTCCCATTTGGCAAGGATAGTCTTGATGAATCATCTATCATCCCACTTTGCCAGCAGCTTTTAAAAAGTCCCAATTTCTCTCTGATCCTCCCACTTTCCCTCTTTTGTTATCAGCTTACTTCCATTGGTGCAAACTGTGTTCAAAGTGAAAAAGAGCTCAGTTAACTCAGCAGAGTGAGAAGAGTGGGCGGAATCTTGCCCTTCCTTGTAAGGTCAGGGAAAGGCAAACTGCTGTAGTGTCCTCTAACCTGTATATTCTTCCTCATAATAACATTTCCCATCATGATCACACTCTAATGTTACTTGTCCACACACATCTTGGCTTCATCTGGTTCATTTCTGCCTTTACAAAAAGGCCTCTCCTGCGCCCAAACCCCTTAAAACAGTACAGAAGGACAAGAGCATGGCAAAATTGCCCCTTTGTCTCTAGAAGGCACAAAAACACATTTTTGTAAAAGGCAAAAGATTTATACGATCTGCAGAGAAACACATTTTTGAAAAAGAAAATGTTTTCTAAAAATATTTACTCCCAAAAAAGGGATTGTTGGCTCCGGGGGGGGGGGGGTCCAATGAGGGTTACATATGCTTGCTAGACTTGGGACAATTGCTCATTCCTAGTTTACTGCATCATTTCTAATTAGGCTGAATAATCCCAGTCCTTAGTTCAGGATAGAGGAAGAAAGAGCAGAATTGAGACAGTGTAACACCAAGGACTTTTATAACAAGCTTCTTCACCAGACATAATGGGCTTGAACAGACAGGCCAAAATAAAGCTGCTTCAGGTCACTTTGGAAGTATGAAATTTAAATGATGTATTCATTTTAAGAGGCCGGAAGTCACACCAAAGACACACTCCAGTCCTAAGGAGCTTTGCCACAGCTTTCACCCAAGAATGAAAATAGAAACTACTGTATATATTCATGTATAAGTCTATACATTTTAGTCAACAAATTGATGCAAAAAAATTGAGTTGACTTATCCAAGGGTTAATGTAAGTACTGTACTTTACCCTTATATAAAAAAAGGGATGGGGGGAAGGAACCATCCTATGGTGAAAGACAAGAGTGTAATCTGTCCCGGAAGCACTGAACACAATCTACTTTCTCATCCATCCAGCCTTTAGGGTGAGCACAAACAGTTATGCCTGCTGGAATTTTGTAAGTTCTTTGGCATTGATTTCCTTTGTTTCATCCTTTAGATTTTTTATTACACACCCCCAAGTTTTATCCTCAAATTATTCACAGGCCATATCAAAATCCATAACCTTGGCCGCAATACCTGCTCTCAACTTACACATAACATCGGCTTATAGCCAAGTATATACAGTGGAGCCTTGTTATACGCTGGGGTTTGCTTCCAAGATCCCCCATGGATAACAAAATCTGTGTATGCTCAAGTCCCATTAAATATAATGATATAGCAAAATGGTGTCCCTTATAAAAAATGGTAAATCAAGATTTGATATTTGAAATTTATACTTTTTTTGCACATTTCCAAACCGTGGATGCTTGAATCCATGTATAAGAAATCCGTGTATAACAAGGGCTGACTGTACCGTGTTTTGATATAGGTTTGAACCATAGATAGCTTTGAAATGTTTGCTCTGAAAAGCTATCTATGAAGATGTCTACATAACTCTAAAACCTGCACTTATAGTGTTTTCTATTTTAGATGGTCCAATAAAAGGTACAGACTAACTGGTAAATATGTATGTAAGAAATGTTAATTAATCCATACATTTATACTTGTGCTAAAAAGGGTACAATTTTCATCTCTGAGGTTATTTATTTTAAACGCTTTGACATTTATATTTGATTATAGCATAGGTAAATCAATCTTACTTCCTGTAATTATGTGTAGGGCCGGAGTGTAAGAAGCCTTTAACTGTTTTTATCGTAACCCTTATTCTTACCATTTGTCTGACCCTCTCTAACTTCCTGCAAATAAAAAGTGATTTTTTTTAAGCATTTAAACAAAGCAGGAGAAAAACATATAATTTTCTTAGAACTCTGAAAAATTATGGTATCTAGCCTCCCAGGCTTTCTCTCAATAAACATAACAGAAGCAGTTCAAAGAGCTCCTAAGGTGTCTAAGGTGAGTATTTAACATAAGTGCCTGGTCACGTTAAAACACTTTAAATTCATAAAATGTCCTGGACTAGAATGATAGTTAGAAATAACCTTATAGCTTATGATTCATAAATTGAGAAGGGGGGGGGGTAGCAAAAGCTGGTTTCAGAAGAATGGACCACATTCTGTGAAATTAGAAAGGGAAGATATGTACACAGATGAGCATTTCACTACACAAATGGGAACATGACTTCACCATCCCCTTTACCATTACTTTAACACAGAGCTACTCTCAGTAGACTGAAAAGTGTACAAACAAAAGAGAGGGAATCTAGATAGAAAAGGGAGGGCTTTTCTAGGGAGCTCCTATTTCTATTCTCTAAATGGAGTTCCTATTTTTAAAATGATCCACCTGTATCTTCCAATTCCAGAAAAGTTAATTGTTGGTGGTTCCATCCCAAGATGACTGGTTAGCAAAATTGGTGGAATAACGGAGTTGGATAAAAAATCTACTTTAATATGTGAGAAATCCTTGAGAATTTTTATGAAAGGCTGGAACTTTAATAGTGTTTTTGCAGGAACAGAAGGATAAAATATTAACGGTAGGTTTTGAAAATTAGTAGGAATAATTAAGAGATAGAACTATGAGATACTGATATCTAAGGTAGGTAAAATTATAGATTATCTATAGCCACTAGTAAGAAAGTTGTAAGTTAACATATGCTTATTCTTCTTTCTTTTCTGTACTTCTATTTTTAACATATTTTTATTGAATTAATACAAAAAAGAAAAAGGCACAAAAAGAGTCAACAATATGACAAAGACAATAAAGACAAAAAAGAGAAAAATACATAAAAGCAAAAACAATCACTCAAAATTGATAACCATATCCTACTGGGAGAAAAAGCTTTTAATTGAGTGTTCTTGCACATCAGAATGAAATAAGGAAAGCCTTTATACCCCTGCAGTGAAGGACCAGGTGTGCTCCCAAGGAAAATTCAGTGTTTTGATATATGCCACAGGATTTTCTTGAGTTCCTTCAGCTGCAAACTGAAGCCTCTTTATTATTTACGGTATAACAAAGCTTCAAGATAGTGGAGGTAAGAAACTATGTTCACTCAAAGGCAGAAGCTGGGAGAAAGAACATGGTACATAGAAAACTTAAAGGGATATCTAGAATTCAGGTTGCATATAATACTAAGTTACCTCTTGTTTCCACTTATTTTCCGTTTATCAAAGGAGCAATTGAACCAAAAAAATCCACAAAATCCACAAAAATTTCATGAACAGAAAAATTAATTATAGGAACAGTATTTTTAATTTGTAAGCCAGCTTCAGTCCTGGTTTCCACAATAACACTGTTTCATCCTTTGATGAAAGATCCATGGAACAAATTAAAGTTGATTCATACCTCTTTAACCATCTAAGACTGAGATTTTACATTGCTGCACATAGCAAACACTTTCACATGTGGAACTTCATTGTGGCTTCCCTAACCCTACCTCCAGAAGATATCATATTGCTATGGTAGCTACCCCCACAACCATTCCAGAATGGGTAGAGAGCAAGGAGAGGAAATTTAATAAGTTGTCTGGCTGTGTTCCCATGGCCAGATGCAGAGCATTGACATCTCTGAGGTCATCTGCAGATCTCAGCAGATGGTGTCACCAGTCTGCATCTAGCTATGGAAGCATAGGCAGTCACTTCTCCAATTCACTTTACTCTTCAGCAGAAATTGCATGGCTGCTGGGGGCAGTAATCACCACAACACAGAGTCCTGGGAGGGTTTTGATTGTTGTGGAGAGAGGAAGATAATATCAGTCTCCACAATGACCAAAAAACACTTAAGGAAGAGTATAATGAAACTATGGACTATCACATGGGGGACATCGGGGGTCTAAACAGGCATTTTCCCAGGGAAATGCGCGATCGCAGTGACGGTTTTCACACGACATCGTGATTAGAGAGGACTTATTCCAGGAAGAACCAGGAATGCTCCAGCAACAAATCATTCACGGGGAAATCCCATAAATGATTTGTTGCCAGAGCATTCCTGGTTTTTCCCAGGATAAGTCCTCTCTAAGTGCAATGTATGTAAAAATCTTTGCCGTGATTGCACGACAGTCCCAAAGTAATGCCTGTTTAACCCCCCACCCCAATTTTCCCCTGTGTGATAAAGGCCTACATTTGAAAATCAAGCCACCACAAAATACTTGGGTTTGCAAGAGGAATATGCCATAACCGCATAGTGTTCCTGAGGAAATACAGCTCCCACCCAGCTACTGTGAGGGTTGTAGCTAAACTCAGAAGAGACAGGGATGCTTCAAGGGTTGACAGACAGTATGCCAATCAGAATGTTCCAGTATTTCAACTCTACAATCCCTGGCTCCACTGCACCACTGCCTGTTGGATTCAATAGTATTTGTGACCATTATAAACAAATTCATTGTAAAAAAAAACCTTTTCCCATCCCTGCTGGTTCCTAGGCACTGTGTCAAATGCAACAGAAATCTAGTTTGACCAGAGATCATGGCAAGACAAGCCAAAATTAACATGTTTGCCATAAACAGTGCCAGCTACACAATACCATCTCCAGTTCTTTGGAAGGGACCAGACCCAAGAATGGGAGTACGCCTGGCTGTGACACATTCTGATATATTATAATTTCCTTAATTTCTTTTCTTATTCCTCTTTGGCCTATGTTCTCATGAATTATCCAGATGACTTGCAATTAGTCCAATAGTGTTTGTTTTCTGAATGTTCTACCTTTCTGCTGCTTAATTTGACTTTCAGCATGCTTCCAGCTGCGATTCTCTTATGTGTGCAGATATATATTTAACTTGTTCTGCTCTTGCTTTTCTGCATTTTAATCAATTTCATCCATTAGTAAGTTTGCATGGCATACAAATGTAGTATGGTCAGTAGCAGCTGGCGAGAAAGACAGAAAGCAATAAATGGAGTAGGTAAATTGGGAATGGACTATAATGGCAAGGGGCATGATTTCTACGCAGAATGTTCAAGTTCCTGGAGTTAAGAAGGAGTTTCTCAGTTTTAAACTCCAGCTTCTGGAGTTTTAAAAGATTTCAATATGAGAGCCATTGCTAGTCAGAAAAACTGAAAAACAGTCTGACTTGGAATCTGTTAAATATCTAAGCTCCAGAATGTCTCAAGGCAGTCCTTGGCTCCCTAAATCAGTATTAGGCAGCTACCCATGTTGGCTAAATGATTCTGGACTTATACTACTGAGCCACTTGCTCAGCAAGATAGACAAGAGGTCTTCTTACCATATTAGTGACAGATTCTGGATGCAATAGATACAAGAGGCAAAGAAGGCCGCATCAGAACACCTATCCAATCCTTCATAGGCATGTGCTGAGATGGCTGTCAATAATAGACTCTGAGGAGGTGCTGAGGTACAAGGAGGTTTTAACATGTTCTGTCTTGGTTCTGTCCTGATCTAGACCCTAGAGCTAGGTGATTTGATAGCCAGTGTGGTGTACTGGTTAGACAACTGTGTGACCATGAACCAATCATTCCCTCTCAGTCTGATCTACTTCACAGGGTTGTTCTGAGGATAACATCAGGAAGATGAGAGCCATGCATGCCACTTTGTGTTTATTGCAGGAAAGTCAGGACATAAATATAAGTAATTTGTTATTATGCAGCTGGGATACAATCACCCAGTAGCATTGGCGGTGTTTTTAATGCAATAATTCTCAACTGCATCCCATAAGTGACTGTATCCCAGCAGGGGAAAATTGCCTTTTATTTGCCATGTGATAATCTCCGTATTCAGAGAGGTATTGCCATTGTATTGCCATTGTCGTCTTCTATGGATGTGAGAGTGAAGCCCTAGCAAAATGCAAATGAAAACCAACAATATCAAGGCTTTCCCCAGCGGACAATGAGCCACTACTTATGCAGACACAAATCATCCTTGCATATCCTCCCACCCTGAGGCCTTGCCATTCAACAACAGAACAAGACACAGATTAACATGTAAATCACTCCTACCAACCTAAAGTCACATATCCCATTCACTTCTATGTCAGCATTCTCTAAAGATGCCAGCCACAGATGCTGGTGAAATGTCAAGAATAAACTCTTCTAGAACATGGCCACATAGCCCGAAAAACCCACAAAAAACTATGGATGCCAGCCATGAAAGCCTTTGAATTCACAGTGTGGATTAGCTTTCCATGGCTGAGTGGGAATACAAACCCACATCTCCCTCAGTCCTAGTCCAACATTCAAACCACTATACCAAATAGCAATAATAATATTGTTGTGTAGCTTGGCCCTTAATAGTTTACACTGTAGTTCAAATTAAGAGCCTTTCAAGGATGGCCTGAAGGGAGCTAGAACATGAGCCCCAGCTCAGTTTCCAGGATAAGGTATGAAGGATACAAGTCTTGTCAGTCTTGAATCTAACAAAAGAAAACAGGGAATGGAATTTTGGAAATAGTTTTCATAAGGTGAACAGGGAGCTTCTGCGGTATGTGATTGATGAAACACTATAGCATATACAATGCTATATGTTATGTTGTAATGGAGAGCTAGCATGGTGTAGTGGTTTGAGCATTGGACAATGACTCTGAAGACCAGGGTTTGATTCCCTGCTCAGTCACAGAAAGCCACTATCAGCCCCACAAAACCCCGTGACAGGTTTGCCTTAAGGTTGCCATATGTCAGAAACAACTTGAAGGCACACAAAACAACAACAACCAATTGTCTGGGCATTATAGGAACCTGCACCAGTCTTTCTGGGCTCAGATGTCCAGCTCATTCATTTCTGTGATTCACAGATCCTTTGCTGGAATGAGCTAGGCTCTTTGTACTCTCCAGATTGCCCAGCCCTCAACACTATCCACCACCCACATGGACTGGCTGAGGATTGCAAGGGGAGATTTATGTTCATTTCTTCATTTGGATGGATGCCATTCCTGCCTTGTCTCTGCATTTCTTGTATATCTGAAGTTGGGATGCAATTCTTCACTAATTTTGTCTTCTAAGAAAGCAGTGGGTAATTTTAGAAATGTTTATCCCATTGGAGAAAAAAGTCTTCAAAAACTGCAGTTTTCAAATACTATTTGCAGTTTGGCACTTACGCTGCACAAAATTTGCACATTTTCCCCCACAGGAAGCATCATGCCCCCCCACCTTGACAATACTGATGTAGAGGCTGCTGTATTTTGACCTAGTCTACAAATGTCAGCTGTTCAGGGCACTGGCACATGTTGGAATTCCTCTAAGGCATTCAAGATCATATATATCTCTGCATCTTGGATTTCTTATCTGAAATCACATTTCCTCATACAATAACATCCAAAAACCACAAAACAGTGATATTTTTTACTGGGCCAACCAAAATGCACAAAATGCATGATGCAAGTTTTCAAACTTCCACTGGCATCAAGCAAAGGTGTAAATTCATAGAGGAGAAAGAAAAACATGATGTTAGAGTCACAGACTTACCTTTTGTCAAGATATTGTTGTTGTTCTTAGTTAAGATGGTATAGAGGGATACCCATGCAGGCAGAGGCCATTCCTTTTGGCCACATGGGTTCTGGGAGATATAGAATCTTAGGCCCGTTACATACCGCCTAAAAGCAGCAGTCTGCCGGTGCTGCTGGTTGCTCCACAAGGGAGCCGCAGCAGCCAAACCGCACAACTCCCACGCGGAGCAAATAATAAGCCCCAAAATGGCGCTTCTTCTTGCGGCGCGGTTATGACGCCACGAGGCACCAATCGCGCATTCGCAATGTCATAAGCGCCGCACGACATGCGGACGCTATGCATCCAACACGTGATGGGGGCACCTCAAGAGCCCGTCTGTAACAGGCCTTAAAGTCCAGGAAATAAAATTTAAACCCCATTAGCAAAAGATACTCCCTTTGAGAACCAGGCCACCTTGATCCTTTATCAGGCTACCTTACTAAATTCAAACAAAAATCCACCAAACAGTGATACCTTTATTGGCCAACCGAAATGCACAATATACTTGTTGTAAGCTTTTGAAGCTTCACTGGCTTCTTCATCAGGCAAGATGTTACAAACCAGATGTTACAAACCAGACAGGTGGTGAAAATGGAGATCTTAGTAAGATGCCTACATTTTGTTGTTTCTGTCCTTAGTTAAGATGGTATGAGGAGGGTAAATTTTGCAGGCTGGCTCCTCCTCTTTCTGGCCATGTGGGAATTGGGAGTTTAACAAAGTCCAGTAAATTTAAAGTCTGTTTACATATCTTACATATTTTGCTAAATGGCCAACACAGCTACCCCTGCATATTTTCTCATCTATGCAAAGAACACTGAATTGCATTTGGAAAAGCTTTAGGTGCTATTTAGGTTGGCCCAATAATGGTATCATTTTGTGGATTTTGGATGTATAGTGAACATGGATTTTCTTATATATGTTTTCACAGTTCCTTGGTTGGTTGATGTTTTTGTGGGTCACTTATGGTGAACCTACCATGGAGTTTTCCTGGCAAAATTTGTTCAGAGGAGGTTTGCCATTGCCTTCCCCTGAGGCTGAGAGCAATGACTTGCCCAAGGTCACCCAGTGGGTTTCATGGCCTGGCAGGGAATCAAACCCTAGTCTGCAGAGTGATAGTCCAACACTCAAACAACTATGCCACACTGGTTCCCCATTTCCTTGACATGACTCATTAACGTTGCTTTGTCTCCTTTCTTTAGTTGCTTAAACTGTTTTCCCCCAAATCTGTGATTGTGTGTTACTGAAGCATTAGGAATCTGAATTTTTTTTTTAAAAAAAAAAAGCTTCTTGGGGCAGATTTACCTTGTGGTAAGACACTTCCTCCATATCACTGCATCTCTGGGTAGGCAGGTCCCTTGATGGTCTTCAAACCTTGCAAATACTTGACTTTTCCATCTTCTAACTGTGCAGTTATGGAAAGGGCAAAACTCTGATGAACTCAGTGAACTACATCCATGTAAGGATACTTCCACTTACATAGTGGGACTTCTTTTACTTCTCTCCTACATTGCATCCCCCAATAGTAGCAAAAGAAATAGCAATAGCAATAGCTTATACATTTCTATACCGCTTATCAACAATCTATAAGCTAATTGCCCCCAACAAGTTTGGTATTCATTTTACCAACCTACAAAAGGATGGAAGGCTGAGTGAACATTGGAGCCCTGGGATCAAACTCACAACTTTGTGGCTGCAGTACCAGCATTTAACCACAGTTTAGACATTCCTAGGGCAATGCAGAGGAAGAGAATCAATTTGGACAAGGATGTCTGTTCCACTCAAAGATATTAGTCAACAGACACCATCGGATACAACCCCATAAACAATGCCCAGATATAGAAATCTTCTCAACCATGACATAAAGTCCAACCATTCAGTGGCTGCAAAGTAACTTAGTATTTAAAGGCTGAACCATAAGCAAGGTAGCATTTCCCCCCTTGTTTATTTGTCATTAATACACATTTAAATGTCTGAACATTTCCTGAAAACAAATAGGAAGAGGTCAGAAATAATGATAAGTCAAATTGCAAACAAACCATCAGGGATAAGTCTGCTGCCATGCAATATCCTCCAAAGGGCAACAGACACAGCAATCAAAATTCTTGGAATAGTACCATAGGTCTTGGATGTGAGATTAGCTGGGTTCCAAACAAATTGTTACAGCCAATACTGTCTACCAGAAGACACTGAGAATCCACTCTTCTAAATATACCCAAGAACTCACTGTGCTATACCGTTCTCTGAACCCATAACCCATAAACACTATCATCATCAAGCTTTACAAGCTAAGTGACTTGTTTATAATCCACTACAGATAAAAGGGTCATGGAAAAATGAGTATTTCTAGTGCGGAGAGAGAAAGGCGATGAAGCAAGCAGGAAGCTAGCAATGAAAAGGTAAACAGTTTGGGAGTGAAGAGTTACAATTGACTAGTTTGCAGTTACTTCTAACAACAGCAATTTATTTTTCCATGACTGATGTTGGGAAAAATTGACCTAATTGTTGCTTCCTTTCACTCATCCTTCAAGGTTCACATCAGATCTTTTCCATGAAGCCTTTAATGAAACATTTTAACAACTTCAATCTCATTATTACCCTAAAGTATGTATAAATGCAAATGCTGTCTTCATCCCTGGTTGTCCTTGACTTTCCAGGCACTTCTGCTGCGCCATTACCTAAATTTAGATTCTAAATGCCTTAGAACAGCAACCTGTCTTTTTCCCATTCTATTCGCCAAATGGCAATGTAGACTAATGGCACCTTGATGTTATGTTAGAGCATATCAATTTATATTAAATTTTGGAGTGTGTGTGGAATTCACTTTGACCCCAAGCTGACCTCCTAGGGGCACCGCCATTTCTCCAAAGCAGAGATATCATGTAGGCAGCTTGCAAAGTCTGGAAATTCCCCACAGGAAGTTTGGGAGTTGCTAGACAAGAAAAACCATCTCCTCCAAAATCCAGTACAATACTCGCTGTTTGTTTGCCTCACACCTGATGGCCCAGTGATTAACTCAATGGCCATCTATTCACCTGTTTACCTTCCTGATTCTGTTCAGATCCAAGTGCCTTGGCTAAGGTTATTCTTCACCTTGGTTTAACAAAAGCCCAGGTCTTTACACCCTTTGTCTTGGCTGCAGCTAAGCCATTAAATTCATTGCTAGAGGCTAGAAATTGTCTATAATTGCCTCAGTCTAGCACATACCAGTGTGCTATGTTCAGAATACAGCCTGGCTTCACGTCACACCAAACTCAGATTTTAGCTCCCTCATGCATTTCCCCCCATGTTTCGGCGGCCATGTCCTTTCATCATCTACATCCACATCTGGTTCCCGGAGAAGCCTTCGGAAGTAAGTATCTCCCATAGATTTGCCTCTCTCAATTCTCTCCCGAGTTTCCCTCCTGTACTTTCATTGAGAATTGCATGTATACATGTATGTGTGTGCCCTTTGCTGTATGTTTGTTTTCCCCTTTTAATAAATATATAGACTTAATTGGAACAGTCTGTCTCCACGTTGTCTCTCAAGGGATTCTTGTGGACCTCTCACAGTCATCACAGGACACGGTCTCACAAGGGTGCTGTTCGAACCCTCCCTCTCAGCAATTTGAGCTAAATTCAGAAATTCCTCTAATTAGATCCTTCCTAATAATTACTACATTGATAACTATGCTGCTTATGGTCCTCATGGTGCTCACAGCTTAGTTAGCCAACCATGCACACAACCAAAGTCCTCCCCCCCCCCCCCACTCTTTTTTCATAACAGGAATTGTACTGGATATGAACTGATTCAAAGCATATGTAATTTCAGGAGCCCATGTTATGCTGTCCCACCAACTACCCTAATATAATTATTATCCAAACCTGGAAGTAAGGCATTACAAGCTATGTACTGTAATTGCCTGAGGGCAGGTTGCATGGATCCTGAAATAAAGCTAACCCAACACTTTTGACATAAAGTAACACAATGAGTAGAAATAAAGTTGCTTTACTGCAGAAGTGGCAATCATTTGTCTCACCAATGCTGTTCGGGTGTACCTTCCAACAGCCCCAGGCAACAGAACCAATAATGAGCCATGCTGCAGCAAAATCTGAAGGGCCATCTGATTTCAAACCCTCTTGTAACCAGTTTTTCAATTTACTTTCAAAAGTTATTTTTAAAGAACATTTTAAGGAATTTTTGAGGCATTTTGAGAAGATTTGCTCAAGCTTCCTGCAATTCTTTTATCAATCCCAAGGCTTCTTTTTTTATGTAACTAGAGAGAAACAAAATTTAACAAACAATACAAGAAATAACACAATTAGTTACTTTTTTTCTAACTTTGCAACAAACAATACCTGTCAAACCTGACCACTCCTGCTGTAAAAAAGAAGGACGTTATCCCCTGCTAAATGCAATGGAATGTAGTTATACCCTTGTCACTGGAAAAAGGAATGAATAAAAAATAACTAGTTATTTGTAACAAGACACTTTCAAGCTCTTAAGAGAAGAAGCCCAGTTGCCACTTTGGGTCACTCCCTCTCCTGAAACAGGGCTCAAATTGCAACAAAATCCAAAGACTGCACTGGCTTCTTCATCAGGTAAAGATGTTAACAATGATAAAGGAGAGGAAAAATACAGGAGAAAACTAACAGTTACAGGCCTGCATTTTGTCTCAAATGTTGCTCTATTGTCAGTAAGATTGTACTGAAAAATCTTAATGCAGGTAGTAGGAGCTACTCTTCTTCCTGGCCATGCGAGGACTGGGAGAACAGAAAAACACCTTCCCCTTAATATCTGATCAGGAATCGAGTTGTGATTGATGAAACTAGACATCGAAAGACACTGGGTTTGCTATCTTTATGGAGAATGAGTTTGGTTGTTCCTTTTCTAGCCTACCATGCTTTTTTTTTTGGGGGGGGGTGTATGGTTTTGGATATTTTTGGTTTGGTTTCGTTTTTTGGTTTTTGAAAGGGATGTCTCTACATACAGGAAGTTGTTGGCTTGTACCGTTTATATCCTCCTGTGCCTCATTCCCCTTGTGCATTTCCCATAAGGATACATAGCAATTCACCATCTCAGCTGAGTATAGTTGGGAGAAAAAAAATCATTACAGATTGCAAAACACTTGGGTCCTAGAAAAGCAGAGGCCATACAAACACCTGGCAAAGATAAATTGGGAGGAAATGGAAGCATATTATAAAAGGTAATTTTATTTTCCTGCCTATCAGTGCATGTTCTCCCTCGGTAAAAGAGGCAGAAATGTTATGCATGGCTTGTGTTTTGTTTCATTCCAAATTTCCAGAGACTAAAGGAAAGGTTTCTCTTCACTAATATGGAATGAGATGCCCTAACAGACATACATCCAATTATAATAATAAGGCCATTCATTTCAATGGGGCTTTGCATGTAAAAGAGAAATGCTAACCCTTGGGAGAATGTTTTCTGCACGTTGCCAGTGTAAGGCTCCTTTCATTTGCACATCATGGCAGCATTGCATGCTAACAAGCCACAGGTGTACTTTCTGGGAGCCAGTGAAAAGGGGACTGTGAGAGGAATGCAAATGCTTTCCCTATATATAATGTAAATTAATCTCAAGACATATTGGTGTGTTTTTCTTTCTGCTCAGCATCCTCGATGCTCCTCACGCCTTTCATAATACATGAAACCCTGTGCTTTATAGCTTCCTAATATAGGAACAGTTAGAATATGGGTTATGAATCAGAACACAGAATCATCTGGCCCAGCCTTCTCCAACATGGTGCCCTACAATTCCCAGAAGCTCCCAGACAACTCTGCTGGGAATTGTAGTTTAGTACATCCGGAGAGCATCAGTTTGTTGAGGACTGATCAAGTCAACCTGGGTCTATTTCGAGTGGCAGATGCTTTCCAAACCATATTTTTTGTCCTCTATGAGATGCTGTAATCACATTTTTCTCTTTCAGCTATTAAATTTCATTGTCTTTTATGTTGTTATTTTGAGCTGTTCTGAAAGCTCTTTGTGGGAAGAAAAAAAAAAAAAAGCAAAGCCATGCATGTAAAATCTAAACAAACAAACAGGAAAAGTGTCAGGAATTAAAGATGAAGGCTTGTTCTCCACAATTGAGCTACGTTTAAGTTCAAGTAAAGATTGGGAATACATGTCCTTCCAAATGTGGCTGGACTTCAGTTCCCATCAACCATAACTAGAATAGCCAATGGTGAGGGATACTGCATTCCAACCACATTTGGAGGGTCACACATCCCTACATCATTGCTTTAAATCAAGTGTTACAAACGGGAGCAATCTGGTTACTTTGGCATCATGTTCAGGAAATGCTCATTATGCATTTCTGAATCCACATGGTGCTCATTAACAAGCCTTGTTTGCCTACCCTCCTTCCTGCCAAACAACAAATTGGTTTCTCACCATGTACCTGAACAAAAGCAGTGGACATTTTGAGCAGAAGTAGATAGCCATCAGCGCTTGGCATCCATAAGCACCAGCTGGAGATCCACTGCTGAATTTTGCCCTGTAACCCCCGATTGCTCTTATTCTGCACTATATTGGACTGGACTCAGCTACTATTTCCATTTCCCACAATGCCTCTGACACAGCATCACTCCAAGGCACTGTGGGAAATTGAAACAGCTACCTGGTGCTACTGTACATTGCTGCTCCCATTGATCATTAAGTAATAATAATAATAATAAATGCTTTATTTGTATACTGCCCTTCTTCCAATCAGGGCGGTGCATAGCATAAAAACATATACAATATACAATATACAAAGATAATAAAACAAATTAAAATATACATTAAAATCAGATACTAGCCATCTCATCGTTGGCTATCGGGGGAGGGGGGGCTAGCTAGAACTCATATCGGGGAACGCTCGCTTAAACAGGAAGGTTTTTAAATCCTTCCTGAACTGGGCTAGGGAGGTAGCCGAGCGGAGGTCTATGGGCAGCGTATTCCAGAGGGTTGGGGCCGAGATGGTAAATGTCCTCCTTGCAGTGGAGGCTAGTCTTGCCCCAGGTACCCTCAGTAGCTGCTGCCCAGATGTTCTGAGTGTGCGGGGCGGATTGTATAGGGAGAGGCGGTCCTCGAGGTACCCTGGGCCCAAACCATGTAGGGCTTTATAGGTTATAACCAACACCTTGTATTGCGCCCAGAAGTGAATGGGCAGCCAATGCAGATCTTTAAGTACAGGTGTTATATGACTGGCCCTGGATGTGCCAGTGACCAGTCTGGCTGCCATATTCTGTACCATCTGTAGCTTCCGGGTGTGGTACAAGGGTTGCCCCATGTAGAGTGCGTTGCAGAAATCCAATCGAGAGGTTACCAGAGCGTGTACCACCGTTTCAAGGTCTCTCTGGGCCAGGTATGGGCGCAGCTGGCGAATAAGCCGGAGCTGATAACAGGTGCTCCTGACCGTCGCGTCCACCTGAGATGTGAGGTGAAGTGACGAATCAAGGAGCACCCCCAGACTGCGCACGGAGTCCTTCACTGGAAGCGTGATCCCATTCAGGACAGGTGGAACCACCGCCATTCCCGGACCAGGGGAACCTATCACAAGTACCTCCGTTTTCTCTGGATTCAGGCTGAGTCGGTTTTCCCTCATCCAGCCCATTACCGACTCCAGACAGGCCACGAGAGGAGAGACGCCATCCTCGGTCACTGCATAGAGACATAGGAGAAAACTATTTGGGTGTCATCAGCGTACTGATAACCCGCCCGCCCCATGTCTCCGAATGATCTCTCCCAGCGGTTTCATATTAAATGTTAAAAAGCATGGGAGACAGAATGGCTCCTTGAGGGACCCCAGATGTAAGGGCCCTCTTGTCGGAGCACACGTCTCCCAGCTGCACCATCTGGAACCTCCCGGAGAGGTAGGACCGGAACCACTGGAGCGCAGTGCCCCCGAATCCCAACTTGGCGCTCCAGAAGGATACCATGGTCTATGGTATCGAAAGCCGCTGACATGTCCAAGAGCACCAACAGGGACACGCTTCCCCTGTCGATGCCCAGACGGAGATCATCGACCAAGGCGACCATGGCCGTCTCCACCCCGTAACCCGCCCGAAAGCCAGTTTGAAATGGATCCAGATAATCCGTTTCATCCAAGATCAACTGAAGCTGGATTGCAACCACCCTCTCGATCACCTTCCCCAAAAATGACAGCAGTGAGACTGGCCGATAATTACTATGCATCAGGGGGTCGAGGGAGGGCTTTTTTAACAGCGGTTTTATAGTGGCCAATTTCAAGCTGGATGGAAATTGCCCATCCCTCAGAGATGTATTTATACATTTATACACCCACCAGAGCCATGAATAGGGAAATGCCCCTTCATACCAGGAGCCTGTCAGGATCTTATGACAAACTTAAGTTAGGACAGTTAAAATGTAATGTTTTTCTTGCTTTTTCTTGGGGTTCCTTTCTGATTCTAGTATTCTATTTATTCCTACTTATATCTCTCTGTGTACACTCGTCCCCCGGGTTACGAAATTAATTCGTTCCGGCGCCATTTTCGTAACCCGGAAGTCTTTCGTTAGCCGAATCCCCATAGGCGCTAATGGGGAAAAGCCGCGGCTCCGCCGCGGCTCCATTTAAAATAGCGCCGGCTTTTTTTCGCAACCCGGGGAAACCTTCGTAACCCGGAAATAATTAATTAAATGTTTTTTTTTCGTAACCCGAAAAATTCGTAACGCGGCGCGTTCGTATCCCGGGGTACCAGTGTAGTCATAAAATACTTACAACTACTTTACTGCTATCAACACCTTTCAACTCCAGGATTCTGTTTATTCCTGCATGGCAGAAGGGGTTTGGACTGGATGATCCTCCTGGGTCCCTTCCAGCTCAGAGATTCTATGGTTCTTTGACATTAAACTAATACTATGGGAGCAAAGCTCAATATTGTCACATAGAAGAAATATTGCTTGAAAGCTTGACAGTGAACGGAAGTAATCACCATCATGGAAATTTCATGCTTAGAGATTTTCTACAAAATTTTAAAAATAAAAATAAATTACCAACCCAGTTGATTCCCCAAATTTTGACAGGAATTAGTAGCATGGGTGGTTTTGAAGTTCCTGGCGTGCTTTGGATTCAAGATGCTCTCACAGTACACAATGGGTGTAAATTGTGAGTTAGCTTTCTTTTCCTGGTCAATATATTGTTGTTAATTAACATCCTGTAATGTAAATTTGGCACCCCCTTCCTTTTCCCAAAGAGCCAGTCCATCCCTTTCATTGTGACTTTAGATCACCAAGTGTCAAAAAAAAAAAAAAGCTACATATTCAGTAGCAGCAGAGAGATGTATTAAATCAGTACTGAATTAGTAGTAGGGAGTTAGTAGTGGAGGAATTGCAATAATGGAGATATTTGTAAATGCCCATGGCTGGTATATTACCCCATACTATGAATTTGCTACTGATTTACTAACATTTTACTACTGGTTTACTAACAGTTTACTACTGGTTTACTAACAGTTTACTACTGGTTTACTATTGATTTGCTCCCAGTTTTCCAAATCCTCTCTAATGGTTTACTTTGCGTGACTTTCCTTAATGTCAACCCACCCTGTGGAAATAAAGCAGTTTGACACCAGTTTAAGCACCATCCTATATGGAAATCCTGAGATGTTCACTTTTGCAAAGTCCTTCGTATTTTGGATTATTTCACAATGGCAGTAACATCATTTGATAAACTTCCTGCATTTACGGGGTTTTTAAAAATTTAAATCTAGTTTAAATCCTGTTTCTGAACGAGATTTCGTTAGTATGATAAAGTCTATGTGTTTGAATTCTACCTATTTGAAAAGTAAATATGCTCACTTTCCATGATGCTTTTTTTTTACAGTCTACATCTCTGCATATATTTACTTCTGATTCATGAAAATTCAAACTAAGACAAGAATGAAGGGGATCATAAAACGACAGAGTAATCACATAGAATGCACATCATTGGGGTCATCTGCCAGAAAATAACTTCTCCAATAAAATAACTTCTCCAAAACGCAACTTTCTTTTGAAGCCATGACTCAATAAAATATAACTTAAGGATTTGAATGGCTTTGTCAACAATTTTTACCCAAATCCAAAATGTAACAGAGAATAGCTGCATTTTATTGCAAGTTGTTGCCCAGTTTTCATTCTTACTGATCAAGATGGACTGGGTGATTTTACTGGATCATTCCAAACAAGCTAATACAAAAACGGATTTGATTCAGCAACACAAAAGAGGCTGCATAGTGATGGTTGTGTAAAAGAGAAGAAAGCTTTGAAAAGCATTAAACACAAAGTCTCTGCTTTTCAAAAGGGACGATACAAAGGTTAGTGAGGGAAGGCAAAGATAAAGACACATTAAACATACATAAGATGAAAGAAATAATGGTATAGACAGGGAAAAACTCAGGATGGAAAAATAGATTAGAGAGAAAAAATCAGGAAACAAAGTCCCCCTTTATATTTCTGTTCAGTACTAGAAGAAAGATCACTTTCAGTCAGGATCTGCTGCAATCAAACAGATAACAAGTAAGAATGCTTAGAATCAGTGCCAGCTCTGCCATTAGGGAGACGTTAGCCGTTGCCTGAGGTGTCCGAATTGGGAATATTATGAAAGAGCAGCAAATTGTTAATTATTTGATTATTTTTTTAAAAAAATATACTCCTGGGGAAACATATTTCTGAGATTTTCTGTCACAAGTGCCAGAGGAACATGACCTGCCTTGCTTACTATGCCCCTAATCTTTGAAGAAGGCACATGTTGCTTTTCTGCCTCAGGCAGCAAAGCATGTAAGGCTGGTCCTGGCTGCTTAAGCTCTGATTTGTTTTAAAAGTCACATCCTGACATCTGAAGTTCCTTCAAACTAATACTATTATGCTGAAGGAAGGGTGATTTTTCAGTGCAGAAAAGAATTCTCCCTTGTATTGTCACTTTATATGCCTCATTATCTGGCTGAACACTGGCTTGAAATACACATCCAGTGACTGAAGCCTGTATCAAGAATATTGTGGAGCAAGGAACATTTAAACATTGTTTAAAAAAAATTAAGCAGCCAATACAAACTCAGAAAATAACAGAGGAGGCATACAGGGCAGCATTTCCAATTAAGGAATAAAAATATTGACCACCTCTGGTTTTTGTTCTGTTCCAGTGAAAATTAAATTCAGTTGCATCCCATCAGCTATAGGCAAAACAGAAGCTCTGGGTTATTGTAAAAGCCAGAGGAATAAGTATTGCAGTAAACAATAAACTTTGACCAGTGGTTTTGAGTGTGTGTGTGTGTGTGTGTATGTGTATGTGAAAGAGAGAGATAATATTACAATTTGTATGACCAATTTAACCTGAACCTCTGGCTCCCACAAGATAAGCAATAGATGATTTCCAAAGCCTTGTTTATCATTTCTTTCAGTGGAGTTTACATGAATTCACTAACCATTTTCTTTCGAGTGATATGGATTTTAATTTTTATTAGTCCATTTGATTTTGGTGCGCTTCACAAATCCCAAAACATCAGAGCAAAGGAGGAGAGCCATTTGAACACCGGACGTGCCGTTGTCCTTTTCAAAACCACAGCAATGCGCAAGCCTCTGGGAGGAAGAGGGTTACCTATTATACCTTGAGGATGCAGATTTTTATTTTTCAAATTACTGCTGTTCTGCTTAGTCTCCAAGAGCTGTATGGCACTGTCACATGTCTGCTTACAATGGAGCCACATGTATGTTACCTTGGATTCCATCTCCACAAATACACTCAGAATTATTTTGATGTCCCTTTCTGTTGTTCTCTTCCTCAAGGACATTTGTTCAGTGTGTGCTATATTCCTCCTACTCCAAAAGCAGAGGCATTGTGTTGAAGGGCTAGGGCTATGAATTAAACTCTAAGCACACAAATACCAGAGGATTAGCCTTCAGATGCATGGAAGGGGGAGAGGGAGGTGGAATCAGATGAGAAACAACAACTGAAGCACGGCTTGCTTTTGGTCACAAAGAATTGCTTCTTCCCACTGCCAAAGACCTTCAATTAGGATGCAATTAGCCAGGGTACACAACCTCTAGCAAAGTACAATCAAATTTCACAGAAATCCATGTTTTTTATGCTAGATGCTGAAAAACATATATCCATACATGTCACAGAAGACCTCATTATTTGCTTTTTCAAACAAATTTAAATTCTACGTCAAATTTAAACACCCTGAAAATAAATGTTGGTAAGCCCCTTCCAAGAATGTGTTTGGTTAATCAAAATGGAGGCGTAATTGTTAGCCACCATCCACACATCTAATCCATGCTCATGAACAATCTGTGACTTTCAACAATGACCTTTTCTCCTGCTGCTAAGGTTCTTATGTCCAAACTACACAGTACAGAGGATATTTTCTCTAAATTTATCCTGACTTTTTAAGAAGAAGAAAAATGAAAAGTGGATGCTGAGAAAGAGAGGAAGAGCAGGCAATATGAGATGTTTAAGACACTTCATAGGAATTGTTTTTTTTTTTTTTTTGGTTGCTGTTTTGCTTTTTTTGTTCCAGAGGGAAAAAACACATTGACTCACAGTAGCAGCTGGTGGTTCCAAGGTCAGTGGGGCAATGAATCCACTCCAGGTATTAGCCTGAGGTTTAAAATAACTAAAATAACTGTCCAAGCTGCTGGACCTAGTTTGGAGAAGTAAGCTGCAAAGAGAAGAGAATGACCACTAAAAAGTGGCAACCAGTGCCTTGCACATCATTTGGGCAATGAATTCCCTCTAGGTTTTTTTTTTCTACACTTTAAAGCAGAATAATCTACTGTGATTCATGACTCCACTAACACGGAAGTCACCAATTTCCACTGGAAAGTGAAGCCTAATACCACACTAGCAAAAGTCCAATAGCACAATAAGACTACTTTCTCTGTCCTCCCATGTTTTGCAATTTTGCATGTGACCCAGGCATCTGCTACAGGTTCCCCAGCCTGTAGAACAGATTTTGGGGGTATATAGGGAATAGTCTTAAATGGGGGTGGGGGTTTTGATGGATAGGAAGCAACCCATCACTTTCCTCAGTTAGACAAATGGAAGCAGTTCCATCAGTGGAATGAAACAACAGGATCAGATCCAAATATCAAATATCTTTTTCCCTGTGCATAGAAAAGCAAATTGCAGAAGGTGGCACTGAAAGGTAAAAATTGTTAGGGGATCAAGTTAAGCAGAACACCTCTCCACTCCTGGGAGGGAGAGAGGGAGGGAGGGAGGGAGGAAGGAAGGAAGGAAGGAAGGAAGGAAGGAAGGAAGGAGAAAATCACATAAAAATAACTTCAGCCTACACCTTACAGCAATTTTTATGCACGAAGCTTAAGTCATTTTGTAATTCATCCTTCTTTCTCTCTCACTGGGCATGTAAGGAAGAAAGAAGAGTATTTGTAATCAAAACAGAAGCCTTGCATATTTAGTTCCCCTTCTTAATCCTGCCCTTCCTTCAAAGAACTTTTTTCCAATGCAAAGATACAACCATATATAGACATAATTCACAACAACCATGTAGAGACATTCTCCCAGCATTCCCATAGCCAAAAATGGTCATGGCTGGCTGGGGTATTCTGACTGAGATCATATCACCAATGACCCACCTGGCAGAGCACAGATGTATGCTTTGGTCATCCTGGAAACTCTACACTGCAAAAACCTATCAAGGCCCACTTTCTTGTAGGGCACAGGGAGGAGAGAGCAACTATTGACCCTCAGAGATGTGCCCAGTGTTTATTTTCAGGGAGCAGCCAGTATTACTCATTTTGTCTAAAAAAGGAGCTACATTTTCATCTTTAAATACAATTTTAGTATATTCTTTTCAAGTATTCTATTAAACAGCAGTGATTTTCCAAAGCAAATACCTCATGCCCCAGGGCCATATTTATTAATTCCCTATTAAAATGCATCTCTCCCTCTCTAAGATACTGTTTTAACGGTCATGCCCACACACTTATAAAATCACGATTAAATATTGATCAAAAACATAATTTTTGCTGAAACTTAAGCATGGGGTTAATTGCTGATCCAAAGAGTGGATGCACAGCTTGTATGCCTCTACGCGTGTGTTTAGATATATTCTACTGGGAGGTTGCAGGCAGAACCCATTATGATTGTTTGAGATGTGTAGAAAATTTATCCTCCTACATGAAGAATATATTAACATGAAGGGGCTATTGAAAATGCAAGAGGAAATAAGAGATGCCAGGGATAAACACAGCAATGAGTCTGACTCTGTTTCATGCCTAAGAAGAGTCTTTATTTAAGGCTCTTGTCAAGGCTGACAAGATCATCTAAGAGCACCGGAATTAATACAGTTCATTTGGTCTGTATCATATATATCTTCACATTCAGTTTTTACAGTATTACATTTTGTCTCATAGGTGTTCTTTTTAACCTCCTTCTGTAATTTCCTCTGCATTACCTCTTTTGCTTTGTTGTTGCTGTTAACTGCCCTCAGGTTGACCTCGATCTATAGCAACCCTATGAGGCATCTCCAGCACACCCTATCTTCAATGCTACATTCTACTAAAAGGTGGGATTTGAAATTGATGTTAGAAAAACAACATGATTTCAAACATCAACAGACTGAAAATATTTTCTTTTTAAACATTCAAATAAGCAAACCTTGATTTTGCCATTTTATATAAGGGACACCATTTTACTATGCCATTGTATTTAATGAAACTTGAGCATCCACAGATTTTGATATCCATGGGGGGTCCTGGAACCAAACCTCAGTGGACATCAAAGGCCCACTGTACATAGTTTACTGGTGTTGTGTTCCTTGCCTCTAACTGTCCTGGTTTGTGGCTGTAAGTGCCCAACAGGAAAAACAAGGCACATAACAATTCTTGGACAGAGTCAGTATGCAGAGTCAAATGCATAAGTTTGAAGGAGTGAACAAGGAGGTAGTCAGTATACAGTACAAGCCAAAGTCAGGTCAACGATTGATCAATGCAAAGAATAGTCAGAAGAGAAGTCTGGCCATGGTCATGTAGCTCACATATGATTCAATAGGAATTCCAGGAATGCTGAGAGCAGGAAACAAGGAAAGCAAAGATTCACCAATTCACAACTGAATGCAGGGACTAGCATTCGGGCAAATCATTTACACAGAGAATGATGTTGATAGTAGGCTACAGGTTGAATCGCCCTTATCCAAAATGCTTGGGACAAAAAGTGTTTTAGAGTTGCCTCTTTTTTTCTTTCTTTTTTTAGATTTTGAGATATTTTCATATACATAATAAGACTGGCGATGGGATCCAAGTCTAAATATGAAATTCATTTATGCTTCATATAAATGAATATATACACATAGCCTGAAGGCAATCTTATGCATAATATTTTAAAAATAATTTTGTGCATGAAACAAAGTTTGTGCCCATTGAACCCTCAGAAAGTAAAAAATATCACTAGCTCAGCCACCCATGTGGACAATTTTGGATCTTGGAATGTTTCAGATTTCGGAATTCCAGATAATGATATTCAACCTATACTGCCACAATGTTGGCACAGCCTTTTCCATCTGAGGCCTGTCTCCTTGACTCCTAGAAGAACCTTATGTAACAACATTTAACCACCACTACCACTCTGCATTTTAATATTTTGGGGCTCCAGCAGTGGACACTGAGACAAAGATCCTACATTGCCCAGCACAGTGTAACAGTTTGGCAGGCAAGAATCCTCCTGAATGGCTGGGATCCTGTCTGATAATGCTGTAGGGGATAATCAATCACTTCTCTGGTCTCCATAAACTCTCTGCCAGCCTTTCTACAACATAATGAACATTCGGGAGGCTATGGCAGAAAAAAAGATGCCCTTGGGAGGAGGGCTTTGGTCATTGCAGAGAGTGAAAGAGAATGCCAACCTCTGCAACCCATAGTAAATGGTCACTGGAGTGGCCTCTTACCTAATCCTCCAAAATAAGATGTGAACTATCAAAAGGGGGGAGGGGTCAGAAGAGGGTATAAGTTTGCATAACATTTGATTTTGGATTATATATAGCCATATGCTGACACTTAGAAATAGTTGTTATTGTTGTGTACCTTGAAGTCATTTCCGACTTATGGCAACCCTAAGTCAAACCTATCAACAGCTAAGAGTACTGTATATGACTCACCTAAGGTCATCCGGTGGGTTTCCATGGCCAAGCAGGGAATTGAACCCTGATCTCCAAAGGCATGGGCCAATGCTCAACCCACTCCACCATGTTGGTTCTCAAACAGAAATAGAAATAGTTACAAGTTAAACAGAAGTATAACACATCACACCACAGTGAAGAGGACCTTGTGCTTTTCAAATCTGCTACAAGATGCTAACTTGTGATGACCACCTTCATGGCTCTTGGCTTAGTCTCCCTTCTTGTGGAGGGAGACTTGGACAAGACACTCCTTTAAACAGACAATGCACATAAAGAGAAGCATCTGAGAGTCCATGTGAGTTTCTCATTCCCTCACTGCTGGCTGTCACTGACTCTGCCGTTCCCTTGGTTCTCCCTGCTTCTACCTTCTTTGGAGTTGGCCAGGCAGCTCAGTCTTCACTCTCAGTCCTCTCTTTCCCTGGTTCCAATGCTCTTTCTTATGCCTTCTCTCATGATCTTCTCCTCCTCCCTGGTGTTTCTCCCCTCTACCTTTCCTGCTGTCCCTAAAGGGAAAGCTAAGAGAATAGTTTCCAGAAACTGTACCATGTAGTTCAATAAACACTCTTGAAGGGGAAATGTTAGACTGAGAGATAAACTCATCCTGCAGCAATGTTCAGTGCTGTATGGTTAACCCTGTGTTGCCAATGAAGAGCAGGCTGAGAGAATAGACTACAACTGTCCTGAAATGTAATCCTCTATAATCCATCATTTGCAGGATGAGGTGGTCTGTACTAAAAGTGATTGATATTTAGTTCACTTTTTAAATTGTTGGCCAGATAGGCTCTGAGACATACCCACTGGGATGAGCTGCACTGCATTATTTAAATATAATAATCACCTCTAAATCTGTTTCATTCATAGGCAGAGTTAGTTAAAGGCAGAGAGATAAAGAGGGAATCAATGACTGTATGCACATTTTATGCAAACTTGTGTTTCCTTTTTTGGAGTAATGCAAAACACACACACACACACACACACCTCTATTTCCTGTCAAAACACTTTGGGGAAAAGGAGAAACCCAGAGAATTTCTTCAGGGGAGAGTAAAGGTCAGCCACAATAACTACATGGCCTGGGCCCTCTGGCATGGTAAAGGTGAATAATAGGATCTCAAAAAAACAAACGTAGGCTAATACAGTGGGCCCTTGGCTAGGACTTCGTTCCAGGATTCCCCATGAATATCAAAATCTGTAGATGCTCAACCTCAAGTCCCATTAAATACTGTGGCATAGTAAAATGTTGTCCCTTATTAAAAATAGCAAAATCAATGTTTATTTTTAGGAATGTGTGTGTGTGTGTGTGTGTGTGTGTGTGTGTGTGTGTGTGTACATTCATACTGTGGATGGTTGAATCTGAAGATAAAGAATCCGTGGATGCACAGGGCTGACCAAACAATACAAATGTACAGTGCCTTAAGCTGCTAGGAAGAAAATGTGGGCACCCACACAAAGATTTGAAGTTTAAAATGTTTAAAATGGAAACTTCTGGTCCACCACATATTTTTGACTATGACTCTCACAGGGGCTTATCACTGGCATGCTGATGAGGATTCTGGGAACAGAAATCCAAAACATCATTCTGGGAACAGAAATCCAAAACATCAGAGCCAAAGAGCCAAAGGTTCCCCATCCTTACTCTGAGATCCACAATCCAGGGTGATCCAAATGCATTTACAATAAGAGACTATGCTGCCAAATGAAAAATAACCTCATAGCTTGAGCCCTTTTCTTTGTTTTGTTTTAAATTATTCTCTTTAAAAGGCTATCAGCATGAGAAATTATTTTCTCCCAGATATTTTTTAAAATACTGTATGCTGTTTATGCCAAATTGCTTTCTTACTCCACAGTTTGCATGGGGATAATTCATTGTTTACTTAAGCAGAATATATTGTTTAATCAGGACCAGTGAGATCAATTGCATGATGTGGTTTCTCTTATGGATGGATGAAGATGAAATGTATTCTTGCATGTGGCTATTTAAAACTTAGCTTTGCCAGCCAGCTTGCTAGTTTGTGTGGATAATGTAACTACAGTATTTGGTTTGGTTACTATGCAGTGCACTGGACTGTGGATCCTGCCACACTGCAGAATTAATCCTGTTTAACACCATTCAAATTGTCATGGGCCCATCCTACAGAATCCTGGGATCTGTAGATTGTTGTGGCACCAGAGCTCTCTGACAGAGAAGGCTTAATAGCTCACAAAACTACAAATCCCAGAAGTCCATAGCATTGAGCCATGGAAGTTAAAGGGCTGCCAAACTGCATTAATTCTGCAGTGTAGATGCAATCTGAGTTATATCTGAGTGAGTGTTATTGCTGGAGTCAGACAGATAAGTTCTTTCTAACATCACAAATGGAGAGTTCTCTAAAACCTTCTATAACAAAAGGGGGATACAGACGGGCAGCTGTATGCCGCCTGTTTTTGCCCCTCGTCGGTGCCATGCCAGCCGCAGGGCATAGCATCGATGCACTCCCTAAAAAGGAGGCACTCTAGGTGGCTTCTTTTTAAGGGCATCATCATGTTGCTCGTGCGCCATGATGGTGCCACTTTTGGTGAGTGCCGTTTGGC
Organism: Sceloporus undulatus; assembly: GCF_019175285.1. Classification (NCBI taxonomy): domain Eukaryota; kingdom Metazoa; phylum Chordata; class Lepidosauria; order Squamata; family Phrynosomatidae; genus Sceloporus; species Sceloporus undulatus. The sequence goes on from NC_056525.1 coordinate 108,773,631, forward strand.
TGCTCAGATGCCCACGCATCATCATGGATGGGGGTGCAGAAAGATGGCTCATGGGTGCCAAAAGTAGGGCTGGGTGCATATGGACGCCCAGCCCTACAGAGCCCTAAAATTAGCCCCAGGCCAGTGCAAAGCACCAGTCTGTACTGGGACAAAGTTTGTAGGAATGGAGAAAGCTTAAAAGAAACCTTTTAACTATTTATTCGTACTTCATTGCTTTTTTCCTCCAGTAATGAAAGTGTCATTGCACTTGTAAATTAAATATATAATGTTATATTTTTTTGTGTTACTTGCATAATTTTGAGATGTGGACTCTCTGAATAGTGGAGGGGGAATATCGTACAGTCCCAATGTTGCTTCATGCTGCCGCCTTATTCTTTTTAACGAATTAGAAGAAAGGAATAAAATATCAATTTAAATTACTTTTGTGAAATGAAATGGAGTAAAAAAATGTGATTTTGTAAGAATGTGATTGTAACAGTAACTAGTTTCTTTGAAGGCTTTGCAATTATAAATGTGTATAACTACTAAGTAACTGAAATTTCTAAATTGGAAATGGGCAATTCATGCTTTAAACTTCATTAATCAAAAAGCCATCAGTGATGATGTTTTAAATGGCTTGAGCAACTATCTAAAATGTTCTCTCTTCTGATGCCTAAAATAGCTGTTGTTAAATGTCTACATGTTTTATTATTGCTGTTATTGTTATTATTATTAAAACCTGTAACAAATCCAGACTGTAACCCTGATTAATTTTTTTAATAACTACATTGCTTCAAATCAGCTATAATAACAGGGCAATCATGCATCACAGTTGTATTCCAACAGAACTATTAGTTGCTGTATTATGTTAGTGTAATTACAGCCTAATGCTTTACACTATTAGAGCAGTACTAAATATTTTACTAAACTCAATGCAGTACATAAAAATTAATTTAAATGGCCTTAAGCTTTGAAACAATGCATTCAGTGATGTGATTGTGCCTATTTTTTTTTCTGCATGAAGAGTTTTGGTGGGTTGATCAAAACACAATGCAAAATCTAAATAGAAAATATGTTCTTCCACTGGTGATACGATTTGTTTTAACAGTTCATTTAATCAGTATTCAAAATGCATCATTACAATCCTCTTCCTGCCCACTCAAGAAATTTTCACTGTATCTTATTCCTGAGTAATTGGGTATAGGATTGCAGTCTGTCTAGAATGAACATTTTATTTAGATCTATTATAAAAAGACCTTGGGATAAAAGTGAGTTTTTGGATAAATGTGAGTTTGGGGATAAATGTTTTGACCAAGTGATAGCATTTATTATTAACTGTAATTATTATTAGGCTAATTCTGATGTTAGTTTACCAAGATTATTCCACTTAAATGAATAACACTTAGATTAATTGTGATGAAAAGAACCCATTCATTTCAACAGATCTACTCTAAGTAGGACTAACATTAGATTTAGCCAACTCCTATATCCTCCCTCTCTTTCCCATTCTAACCCCATTTGCTGAGTCTTAGAACCTTTCCACTGCTAAAGCTTACATGTAATAGGAAAATCATAATTTTAAAGATAGGAAGGCACCCTTTAGGTTTTCGTTGCATTGAATGTTTTGCAGGTAAAAGCTTGTTTGCCAGTCTGGTTGCCAAGTAAAATCCCCTCTTAAGTGTACCCATACACTAACAAATTTTTAAAGAGCTATGCGGGGGGGGGGGGGGGGGTGTCAGCACCCTGGGTAGCTACAGCAGGCCCTTCCCTTACATGGGGAATCCATTCCAGATCCCCTGCGTAAGGGGAATTCCACATATGCTCGAGCCCCATTCAAAAGAATGGGGCTTGTGCCTGTGATGCGCCACAGCTCGCACACCACAGGCACATGTGCCATTACCCCTTCCGGGGCACACTGAGCATTCTCCCAGTACAGCTTTCAGTATATGCTGAAAGTGCGTAAGTCGTGCCAGCGTATAATGCGGGTGCACTGTACTTGAAAGTTAGATTCTGAATAGGTTCACTGTCCCACTGAAACTATACTATGGCCCGTTACAGACCGCCCAAAAGGGGCGGTCTTGGGCCGCTGCCGGTTGCAGCACGGGGAAGCCGCTGCAGCCAAACCGCGCGACTCCCCCACGCTGTAAAAAAGGAGCACACAAATCGCACTCCTTCCGGCAACCCAGAAGAGACGCCGCAAATGCCAAAGTGCACATTTGCGACGTCTCTTCCATCTATATAGGGTGCCAACATTTTGACGTACGGAATACGCGCGAGGGGCAAGGCGCATCCGGAAGCACCGCCCCTCGCACGTATTCATGGTGTGACGATGGCGCCGCTTAGGCCCGTCTATAACGCACCTATGTCTCCCTTCCATCACATGAAACTATGCAATGTCTAGAAGAGTTTATTCCTGTCATTTCACCAGCATCTGTGGCTGGCATCTTCATCTCATTTTCCAAAGGTCACAATTTTCCTGGTCACAATAACCAGGTTCCAAAATCAAAAACCACAGCCGCACATTGGAGGAGGTCCACCTCTCTCTGCCTTCTGCTGGGCACCCGCATTCATCCGTGGCCCATAAAGGGCTGACCCAGGGCATGCATTCTCTGAAGATGCCATCCACAGATGCAGGCAAATCATCAGGAATAAACTCTTCTAGCCCGAAAAACCCACAAAAAACTATGGACGCAGGCCATGAAAGCTTTAAAGTTCACATATGCTATATCTCTTTTCCCACCCACCAAAAACCACCTTTTCTGGCTGTAACCCCACAGCCATCATGTCCATTTACTGGTCTGTTGAGAATGGGATAGTGATGAAGTGTCCAGCTGTGATCCCAGACATAGGCCTTTGAGCTATCCACTGGAACCTTCCTGTAGTTCTCTGGAACCATCATCACTGTGTGTCTAACTATACGAACATAGCTGGACAATTTTCCACCATCGTCCCTTCCTGTCTAAATTACTCTGATGGCGGAAGCTACAGCAGGTAAAAAGTGACTGAGGAAGGGAGTTTCAAGGTTGGTAAAGAATTCCAGCTTCTTCAACAATTGACTGTATGATTGTAAGTCAAATATAAGGATGTCAGCCAATATTTTACCAACTGACTATGAGTCATTCAAAATATGATTGTGGGTGAAATCCTGTTATCTCCCCAGAAATCATCTTGGGGGTCACTGTGTAAATCTCCTGGCCCTAAACAGAAAGAGAGATCCACCCATGGACATCCAGTTACTTGTAGAAGTCCTCCTTGGGTGGATCTCTCTGTCAGTTCTAAAAATTGTGGCACTGGGGAAAGGGAGGTCAAGGTAAATTTGAGAACATCAATGTACACACCGAGTGTGCATTATTTTTCTTCTCATTAGAAGAGAGTATTTTTCTTTCCAATAAGAAGGAAAAAAATAGCAGAAGGAAAAGTCTATGCTGGGGAGGGAGGAACAACCCCCAAATACTACCCTGACTAGTGTAAGAAGGGCAAATTCCACTGCCATGGACTACCTCTTTCACAACCCTATAGGACAGTGATGGTGAACCTATGGCACGCATGCCAGAGGTGGCACTCAGAGCCCTCTCTGTGGGCACACATGCTGTCACTGTAGCATAGAGTTTGCCAGAGTTTCTTACTAGAAAGCGAGAGGGACATGGCACTTTGCTATAAATAAGTGGGGTCTGGGTTGCAGTTTCGGCACTTGGTCTGTAAAAGGTTCACCATCACTGCTATAGGACCTCTCTGTTAATAACAAAATTTATAAGCCGTCCTTCATTGTATTTACCCTAAAGCAGTTTACAACACAATTTAAAACAAAGCAATAATAAAATACATAATAAGCTAATTAAAAGTAATAAACAAATAACACAATTAGCATAATATACAATTAAATGAGCTAATTTAATATTACAAGCCTCTAGATCACACTGGAATTAGCCAGGATGCAGTGGTGGTGATATTGTTTATGTCCCATCTTCATGCTGCTGCCGTTTGTGAGCAGTTCCTGTGAAATTCTGGCCTCATTGTCTGCAGCTGCTGAATCTAAAAGGCCCACCGAGCATTGAGGCAGATAGCCACCATGACGGACTGCCGCAAGCTGAAATTAAACTATAGCTCAGTGAAAATCCCCCTTGGCAACGAGTGTAAATTATATTTATTCACAGTAACCAAAATTAAAATGCTCCCTTGCAATAAATAATTCAATTAGAATTAGAGTCGCAAGCTACAAAACAACTTGGATGGCAGCATTCCAAAGAACTGGTAAAAGGAGCTGGGAAAATCTTGGAATATTGGCCGGGGCGGGGGGGGGGGGAGATTAGTAATTCCAGTGGACCCTCTTCCCAAAATGTTTACATGTATGAACAGAATAACTCAATTTCAAAGTCCTTACGCTGACCCCAATATAGTGTGATCTGTAATTAAATGTAAGGTATACTCTCCAGAATGAGAGATGGCATGCCTCCTAATATTAGTGTTTGGAAGCAGTTATGGAAAAGAATGTTGCCTCCATGTTCCTCTTGTGGGCCATAGTGCAAAACAGGAGGCATGAATACACAAGCCAGAGCTAGGCAGCTGCAGGAGGGGGCTAAGGAGCTGCATTTTTCCACAGGCACCCCTGATTCCAGTATTTATTTAAAATCTCCCCTGGCCATTTGGGGAGCAAGAGAGGCCTTTTGCCAACTTTCAGGTCACTTTGTGTGGGGGAAAAAAGTCTCCCTGGGTCTTAAAATGGTCCACAGAGGGGTATACATGTGGAAAATTTGCCTCCCTCTACCCTTTGGGGGAATGTGAGGACTGATTTTTTTCAAAAATATATGTTTAAGAGCAGCAGTGCGTGCACCCCACTGGGTGCTCTTTCCCCATTCTTCACACTGACCATTGCTTTTCCTCTTGTGCCCTTATGTCCTAGTCCAAGGATCATTCTCAGTAGGTGAGAATGAAGGTTTACAATTGCACTGGGAAATGGAGCAAATGACATTCCCATCCTCAGCTTGCATTGGGTGTTTCATATGCAAATACAAATGCGCACATGCGCATACAGATAACAGGATGCTGTCTTTAGACAAAGTGAGGCATTACTCTAATTCAGTATTGTTCACAGTGCTGAGAGCAACTCTGCACAGTTTGTGTCCAGTTCTGGGCACCACAATTCAGAAAGGACATTGAGAAACTGGAGCATGTGCAAATGAGGGCAACTAAAATGGTGAAGGGTCTGGAAACCAGGTCCTATGAAGAATGACTTAGGGAGCTGGGGATGTTTAGCCTGGAGAAGAGAAGGTTAAGAGGTGATATGATAGCCCTGTTTAAATACTTGAAGGGATGTCATATTGAGGAGGGAACAAGCTTGTTTTCTGCTGCTCCAGAGACTAAGACCCAGAGCAATGAATGCAAGCTCCAGGAAAAGAGATTCCACCTCAACATTAGGAGGAACTTCCTGACAGTAAGGGCTGTTCGACAGTGGAACAAACTCCCTCGGAGTGTAGTGGAATCTCCTTCCTTGAAGGTCTTTAAGCAGAGGCTGGATGGCCATCTGTCGGGGATGCTTTAATTGAGATTTCCTGTATGGCAGGGGGTTGGACTGGATGGCCCTTGCAGTCTCTTGCAACTCTACGATTCTATGATTCTATTATTCTATGAGATAGTTATCTTTTCAAGCCATGCTTAGAGATGTCAGGGACTGGACAGAAGCTCAAGCTAAAAGCAAATAATTAGTCTGCCACTGAGGTACAGAGTCAGATCAATCAAGGTTACCACAAGCTGAACAGATCCCATCTCTAAACAGTTCTTAAAAATATGTCCAGTAAGAAAAATCTACACATGGCAAAAAAAATATCCAAGTGCATAGCATCCACACTTTGAAGAGCATTTGCACGCATATTGTCAAAACTGCTTTTATTGCACGTAACCTGTCTTGAGCGCCTCAGCTATAGAATGAGACATTGGAAATAAGTAAGTAAGTAAATACTTGTGTCACACCTAGGACCCAATAAACAGAATGGATATGACATATCATAGACAGCAATTTACATCCCCATTGCAGGGCACCACCATTTTATGTTCAGTCAGTTGCATATAACTGCATCTAAATTAAACTTCATATGGTGCTTTTTTAGCTGCACCAGATTCCACCTGATCTTGGAAGCTAGGCAACATCAGACATAGTTGCTACTTTGATGGGGGGCACCAAGAAACACCAAGTGCAGTAGGCTATATTTGAGAGGAAGGAAATGGCAAATCACTTCAAAGTATTCCTTGCCTAAGAAAATGCTGTGATATTCATGAGGCTGTCATAATTCAGGTAACTTGAAGGCACATATGCACACAGGGATGGGGAACATATGATCCTCCAGGTCCTCTTAGATTGCAATTTACATCATCCCTAGCCAGCATATCCAAAAGCTAGTCATCTAAAGGACAGCCTACTCACCATTCCCATGGTACAGTCTCCCAGATGTATTACCCTTATATTATTAAACTTCTACCCTGGCATCTTTATCTATGTATGAGAAACTTAGGGGCTGTGCAGACCACCCCTTTTACAGCCAGATTGGGGCTGCAGCAACTGCATGCTGTAGTCCCTATCTGGCCTTAGCAGGGTGCAAAAAGGAGCCGCAAAAAGTGATTCCTTTTTGTGCCCTGCAAAGAGTGTGATAGCTGTAGTGCTCCTTGGGCACTGTGTCATGTGGACGCAGCACCAGAGGAGTGCCATGATGCCACACGCCATGTGGTGTGGTGCGCAACATCATGCTGGCCTGAAGGCAGAGCAGGGGCTTGCATCATGTAGATGCTACGCCCCGACTCTGCCCCCAACCCAGCCAAAGATGCCGGTGTGCACAGCCCCTAAGTCAGATATGTGGCAGCATGTCTGTAGTCTAGCTAGGAGTTTAACAAGTGATCTCCAGCATCTAAAATGCATGCTGCCTTAACCTCTATAATGTGTTAGTGTGTCAAGGGCAGGGCTTACTGAGTAGATGAAGTTTAGAATAAGTTTTCATGAAGCATATGATTCTTCCTTTGAAATAAGCACTGGCAATTAGTTACTTTGAGTATATTTCCAGCTTCATTTTCATAATGCAATGCAGTAAAAGTACTAAGTACAATATTTAAAATTAAAATTTGAACACTATTTCAAGCTGTTCATTTGCAAATTAAATAATATGATTTCTTTTAATAAAGAGAGAGAGAGAGAGAACTTATTTTGTACCGGTTTTCATATACTTATTACATTGACTGTTATTGAGAAAGAAACATGAGGCTGTGAATTCTAGGGCTAGAGTTAAAGTAGGGCTAGAGTTAAAGCTACAGTTAGATAATAAAATCTCTTTAAGTGGCTAAATAAGCATCCAAATAAATGAAAGGAATTTGTTCTATACACTGGTACAAAAAATGGCTCGATCTTGGATACTATTTCTGAATCACCTGGGTCAAGCACCAGTATTTTTATTACTGTCAATCATTTAGTTGTTGAAAAAGTTTGAAACAGGGCTGAGGTAAAATTAGTCTCATTTTTCTCAATGTTCTACTTGCTTGGATGTGAAAATGATACACTTTGCCAAGAATTTTTGCAGCATCTCTTTCAAACATTGTTTAGATGCTCCCTAGACATCAGTCAAAGTGATGGTAGATGATGGAGATGTAAGCCACTCTCTCAGTTCCTCAGGTTTTACTCACTGAGAACTTATGACTATTGTAAAACTGGTGGGAAAGCAAGTTGATAAAGTTCCTTGTTCTGTCAATGTTGAGGGAGGGATTCTGCTTGCTTTGTTTTCCCATGCATTCAGAAACAAACTGAAATGATGCCATCCAAGTTCAACAGCTAACTGCAATTTCCAACAAGCAGAAAACCACATTTTAGCTACGTACCATATACCTGTCTCTCAGGGAGGGAAAAGGAGTCTCTCGGGGGGGGGGGGGGGAGAGAGAAGAGGCAACCATGCTGCTCACAAGGTGCATAATATTTGGTACATTGTCTTGTCAGTAAAGGGTGTCTCAGCATGTCATGATACCTTGTTGAAACAACAATCACTGTGACATTCTGCTTCATGAGTAAAATACCTCCTTTTTACCCATCAGCATCATCAGCAGTTGCAAAACAAAACATTGTCTGTTGAAAATAACTTTGTGTGTGTAAAAAAAGAGTTTACAAAAGTTTACCCAAAAAAGCCATGAAGTGTGAGGACAATGCTTTTGACAATGTTTATTCTTCCATGCAAGAGTGAAATAAATGGTGATGTACAACTCTACGTGTTTAACACACAGTGATTCAAAACCAGGTTTAAGGTCCTAAGTATTCAAAGTCCTTGCCATGGAAGAACAAACATGCAGGTTTTTTTTATTTCTTCCACATTCAATTTTGTTTTAATTCTCATTTTCTTTCTACCCTAAATGTGAAGAAGTTTACCATCTTTCATAAATTCTCACCAAAAGTGAAATGACCTGTAATTTTGCTTCATCCCTTTTCTTACTGTGTTATGTGCCAAAGGTTACATCAATTTGTAAGAGCTTAACACAACACATGAGGGTGAAACAAACAGAACAGGTGGCATGTGTTTTTAACATATTTGGTCAGAAGCAGGAGTAGTTGTCAACAAGACACACTTTGCAGCTGGCTAAGGACACATTCATGCTTAACAGATTGGCCAGGACCATTCATTTCAATATGCTTGTACAGAAGAACTTTCTAGCAGATTGTGTCCACTCCCATCAATCAATCCCTCCTACTCAGAACCACACATCCATCCATTTTCATAAGTGAAATGCATCCATCATTTTAGCAATCTCTGCAAATTTTATTTTTGAAGAAAAATGGGACAACAGCTGTTGTTTCAAAAATAATAAGCATCTCGTAAGGACAATCATTATCCAAAAATAATAAGTGCAGTAAACAGTGAACTATGTGACTTTTGGATCCAGCAGGACACCTGATTTTAAAGGTGCAACAAAATGTTTATCATTTCATTATTATTGTCCCCCTTCCATACACACAGGCTCTGTGAGATAAGATCTCTTTTTAATAAACAGAAAGTGCAGCTGCTGTCTCAAAAGCCTTATTGTTAATTATATATATTAATAAATAGAAGTGTGGCAGATCAGAGGTCCCTATCTCTGCAAAGTGATGGATGCCAGGTTGTTCTAAAGGAGCTTGCTTTTGGCCTCACGTCAAATGTTTTTTATCAGGCAAAGAGGCCAGGTTTTCATTTATTAAAATGTCTGCACAAGCCATTTGAGGAAGAAGAGAAAGCAGATGGAGGGAAGGGGAAGAGACACAAAGCCTCTCCTACATCTCCTGCCCAGCCTTGTGTCCCTCTTCCCTTCTTCCACTGCCCAGTGCTAACTGGGAAAACGTGACCGAAGAAGCTAGGGCCCATTCACAGTACCCATTTATAGCACGATATTCCACTTTGACTGGCACGGCAATGTCGTATGGTATCCTGGGATTTGTAGTTTGGGTGAGCATTTAGAATTCTCATCCAAAGCATTCTAGTACAAGTCTCCTCCCTTTCCTGCCTGGCCAGCAGCTCTGCCAGAGCCAGAAAAAACTTTTGAAGAGAGACAAGGGCATTCAAAATGATCTATACCTGTCCAGCAGGTGTATAAAGGGATGTGGTGGCTCAGCAGATAAGATGCTGGCTCTGACAATCTCAAGGTCAGCAGGTTGGCAGTTTGAGGCACAAGCGCTGTGTGATGGAGTGAGATCCCGTCACTAGCCCCAGCTTCTGCTAACCTGGCAGTTCCAAGGCATGTAAAAGTGCAAGTAGATAAACAAGTATCAGTTTGGTGGGAAGGTAACAGTGTTCCACGCAGTCATGACCATGGGATCATCTTTGACAATTCTGGCTCCCTCGGCTTAGTAATGAGCACCATTCCCTACACAATCGGACACAACTTGACAATCATGTCAAAGGGGAAGCTTTACCTTTACTCCACAGAATAGCACAGAAAGGAGGTAGTGTAGAGTGAGTTTTTTACTCCAAGTCCAAGACATTTTGCTGCTTGTGGCAAAGGACAATAGACATTCTCAAACTCATGCACATCAGTTGCATATCCAGAAGCTGAAGTGAGTGCCAATTGAATCTTACCTAAGTGCTGGTGACACAACAGCCAATTCCAGAGCACCTAAAGCAAGCTAGCTTATGTAGTGTAGAGCAAGCCAAACCTCCACAGAGCTCTGTCCTGACACTTGCTCTGCACTTCTACCCAAACAGTATCTGCACCTGAGGCAGCTCCCTTCCTCTGTCTGGTTATAGAACTCTTGAGAAGTAAATGATTGCTAGTAACATGTGAAAATTCTGGTTTATTTGGGGAAAGAGAAGCAGCAACATCCCTAGCACAGTCCATAGAGACATCGTAATAGGGCTCACAATTGCCATTAAATGTCCTTTTACAGATCAAACAGGAATTTAAGAGCAATTATGCAAATTATTTCCATATCACTATAGAAGCCCAAATTAAGGATAAACACTTTTCCATTTATTAAAACAGGCATTTTCTCTCTGAATATTTGGAGGAATGTTTATATTACATTTTCCCTTGCAGTAAATTACGAAATGAGGATAATGGTTATGAGACACCTGAAGCATGCTGGTGGCTCATTATCAAATGACTTGATATGAATAAATTGGATAAATCAACGTCGCTCAGTGAAGAGATCTTGTTCTGTGTATCTCATAGCTCTGGTGACTTGTAGATTTGCACTTTGTTTGTTTGTTTGTTTGTTTAGAAGAGCCTAGCTGTGGTAGCATGCATCAGGGTAAAAAGATACAAAGGCCTTATCACATTGCAAAAATAAGAAGAAGCAGTGAAATAGAAACAGATTTGTGCTTAACCCCCCTCCCACACACACATGCCATCGCAGCACCTCCAGAGGGAGACAGTCATAAAAGTGTGCCTTTTGCCAAATGCAACAAACAGCACACTTTTACTACTGTCTCCCTTAGGGAAGAGAATGGAAGGGCTTCAAGGGCATGCAGAGAGGTAAACAGAAAGCCATTTCTCTACACCGCATCTAGCTTTAATTTTGTAATGTTCTAATTGGCAGCATCTCCAGTAGTGGAGAAAGTCTCTGCAATTCTTGTGGTTTTCCATTTTTTAAATCTTGATTGTACCTAAGTATTCATGAGTATTCAGGGAAGAGAATGGAAGGGTTTTGAGGGCATGCAGAGAGCCATTTCTCTACAACCACATCTAGGCTTAATTTTGTCATGCTCTAATTGGGGGCATCTCCAGAAGTGGAGAAAGTCTCTGGAAGTCTTGTGACCGCATGCACGCACAACCATGGGACAACGGACATTGTCATCAATGTGTTACCATTCGGGACAATGCACACGCAGTGCCATTGGGGACAACACAGGCTTGCAATCCACAAATGCTTGGATCCATGGATAGCAAGCCCATGGATATCAAGGTCCAACTATATAAAGTTTCTGGTCTGTTGATATGTCCAATTTTATTTTATAATGTATTTTCTGATTATCCAGTCCTCAAGAGACCTAAATCCCAACTACTTTGCTCCTCTCCCCCTTTTACTCAGCCCTGCAGCCTAGCCTCCAATGGAAGGAAATTCCACAGTCTGGGAGAAGGTACTGAGAAAGCCCTCTCTTATGTCCTCACCAAATATGTTTGTGAATGTGATAAGACAGAGAGAAAACCCTTCCATGAAAATTTCAGACAGGCTCATATAGGAGGATATCTACCCAATTTCTTTTTTAGGTTTTCCTTCTTCCATTGTTACTCATCTCAGGCTGGGCATAAACATACAGAAAACTTGCAGATCAGGCAGATCTAGCAAAATTCATGCCACTGTCTTAAGCAGAGCAACAAATTACAGTCAACGCCACTCCAAGAAGAACACAGGGCCAAAGGCTAGCCAGGTAACTTTAGCACCTGAGGAAGAAAATCCAAACATTCCTTCATCCAGACAGTGAGACTACAATAATAATAAATTAAAACAACTAAATCACGCCTTTTAATGATGCCTCAGTCAGCTATCTGAGGTGGCTACCTCCCTCTGCCTAAAGGAAAGACCAGCCCTGCCACAGCTTCTTCAAATAACCTAAATCTTGTCCAGAACACAGTGGGAAATTGAGATGGCAGTTCCAATATGCTTGCTGCTGATAACAGCCCTGCTAGTGCCACCACCAAGCAACCAACATTAGAAGGGGTTTGCCAGAGGGCATTTCACTGGCAGTATCCTCAAACTTGTACATAAATCTTCTAGAAATAAATCTTGCCAGCCTGAATGGCCCATTCTTGTAAGTCACAGTTAGGGGTATATGAGAAATTGGTTCCTTTCACCTTTCCAAACTAATATGCAGATCAAAAAGCTGTTATACTTTCAAATTTGCACTTATACAAATTTTGTAATGCGATTCTCCAAATGAAAAATGGAGATTAAAAATAGGTATGTTAGAGGAAATTGCATATAAAAATGTGTATACTAATGAAAACAGCATACAAAATGCATTATATGTCAAGGGAAATTGCTTGCAAAAATGTGCTTATGAATTTTCTTGCAGGCACCTGTTTTTTAAATGCTGCCTAATACAGAAACAGGACAAAACAAATGTATGATTCAGGATAAAAATGGGAAAGTGTGCCAAAAAATAGTCAGAGTCATTCATTACTAGTTGGCATAACATCATGGCTAAGGTTTTGAACCAGAAAGCTTGAAAGTTTGGTTCAGGAAAGTTATAGAAAGTGAAACTCACACAAGAATTCTATGCCTTTGGGATTATGGCTACTTATTATTGTTGTTGTTGTTGTTGTTGTTGTTCTCTTGAACTGAAAGTAAAATATAGAAGAAAGAATATTATCAGCTGTCACTTGTCTCGCAAGCAGCACCTGCTGAAATCCCCCCTTCTACACAACACCTGTTATCTGTACTTCCTTATCTTTTTGATAATCTCAAAATAAAAATAGGGAAGTTGGGATGATACATCTCAGGGTGAACAATGGCAAAAAAGAACACTTGATCTTTGTACATGAAGTGACTTTAAATTCACCGTACCTATGTTTACCCATTCACAGCAGGCACCAGGGCTCTCTGGCTCAGCATGCCATGTTTTCTGAGGAGAAAGAAAGAGAGTGGGCCCATCATACCATCAAGAACAAAGCAAAGAGTGGAGTGCTAGTACCATGACTCATAAGCCTTCTTGTCACATAAGGCTGTGCAGGGACTGGGGTAGTAAGCACCTTGAATGCCAAGAGCAAGCCAAAGAGTTAAAAGTAAGTTTTCCAAGCTCCATGTTATCCATACAGTTCATGCTACCAGATATAGCTATTGCACGGCATAGTATGGGCACACTTCTTTTTTTTTCATTCTTCAACTGTGGATATGATTGGCCAGGTCTTTTTTATAAAATCATAGAGTTGGAAGAGATCATAAGGGACTTCCAGTCCGACCCCCTGCCATGCAGGAAATCTTATTCAAAGCATCCTCGACAGATGGCCATCCAGCCTCTGTTTAAAGACCTCCAAGGAAGAAAACTCCACTACACTCCGAGGGAGTTGTGTTCCACTGTCGAACAGCCCTTACTGTCAGGAAGATCCTCCTAATGTTGGGGTGGAATCTCATTTCCTGTCGCTTGCATCCATTGTTCCGGGTCCTGTTCTCTGGAGCAGCAGAAAACAAGCTTTCTCCCTCCTCAGTGTGACATCCCTTCAAGTATTTAAACAGGGCTATCATATCACCTCTTAACCTTCTCTTCTACAGGCTAAACATCCCCAGCTCCCAAAGTCGTTCCTCATAGGGCATGGTTTCCAGACCCTTCATCATTTTAGTTGCCCTCCTTTGGACACGCTCCAGTTTTTCAACATCCTTTTTAAATCGTGGTGCCCAAAATAAGTCCCAAATTGCAAAAAGGCTTTGAATACTGCTTGCCCTTATTTTCCCCCAAAATTTTCTCATAGTGGGAACAATAGTGTTGAAATTGCTCATTGCTTCCTTGAGGAAGTAACTCAGTGAGCAATTACATCCTTAACTCAGTGGCATTCCCAGTCTGGGTGTCACTTGATCGGGGGAGCTTCCTGGGGGCAGAGTTTGAGGGTGGGACCAAGGAAGCAGGTTCCCCCCCCCATGCCTTCTGAGTCCAGCAGGTTCTCAGAGGCAAGTTCCCCATCCACTCCATGCCTTCTGAGTCCAAAAGGTACTTATAAGGCAGCTGAGGGGTGACGGCAACATGCTGGCCCTCCTCTTCCATCCTAGGCTTTCTCCCCAGAGAGGAAGATCTGAACTAAGCAGTGTGTGTGTGTGTGCGCGCGCGCACCCACCTACCTCAAAGAGGGAGGGGGGCCAACAGGATATCACACCCCTTCTGGGTGTCACCCAGTACAATCCACACACACACACACCAGTGACACTACTGCCCTACCTTGCTGCAAAATTGAAAGCCATAGCTGTGTTATTCTTGAAAATCAGTGTGCAAAGAGGTCTTGTACAGTTATCCCTTCTGATTCACAGCAGATCCATTCTGGACCCCCCGCAAATCAGGAAAATTGCCAAAATTGGAGCCCCATTGATTACAATGGGAGCACTCTCCTGCAGATGACACTGCATGCATGTGATTATGTCCGTTCCTGCTTGCCATCCACGAAAGACCAAGGGATGCAAATGGAAAGATCGTGAATTGGGAGGAATGACTGTAGTACATTTGAGACTAACTGAGAGAAAGAAGCTGGTAGCATGAGCTTTTGTAGACTTGAGCATATATTACCAGCTTCTTTCTTTCAGTTAGTCCCAAAGATGCTACAAGGGCCTTTGTTTTCTGTTCCATATTATTATCTTGGCAGTATATTCTTTTGAGCAGTCTTCCATAAGCAGAGGTTGATGAACATGAAATAAACCCAACAAAATGCTGAGCTCCAAACAGCGTTTGCTTCTCATTGGCTGCACCTGCACTGCAGGAATAATCCAGTTTGATACCACTTTAATTGTCATGGCTGAATGCTATGGAATTCTGGCAATTGTAGTTTTGTGAGACATTTAGCCTTCCCTATCAGAGAGCTCTGATGCCACAACAAACTACAATTCCCAGAATGTTACAGCTTTGAGCCATGGCAGTTAAAGTGCTGTCACACTGAATTATTCTTACAGTACATATGCAGCCATAATGGAAGAGATCTAGTAAGTTTAAGAATTTGTTGCCCTTTGAATTTCTGACTGCTTCCCACAATGGACAGGAGCCACACTCTCTGGACCATGTATTTTGGACAGGTGGCAAGGTGACACCTTGACTTTCTGATGAGAAAACTAAGAAAGTGCACAGTTGCCCAAAGCAACTCTTCAGCAAATAAGATTGGATGGAAGCTTTGGGCAATTTAATCAGAGGTTGATTTTAAAATGTGGCTTGCAATTAAACACAGAGTACTCATGCAGTTGTAATTCATCGCATCACTCTTGCGCCACGCCATCCTGCAGACAAAAGCTGTCTGGTGCCTAAGAGTGAAGAAATGGGAAAGGATAATGTTCTTGGGGCCTGAAGGTCTATGTAATACTTTATGATGCCAAAAATACCCTTGGGACCTGTACTGCTATCTTGTAATTATGCACACATAGTCTGATTTATGTTGCATGTCTCCCAGCAATACCAGCATGCACTCTGCTGCCTTGCCCTATTTGTGCATAAAATACTTGGTGCCATAATGTCGTAAAATAGGGTAGAGGCTCATTGCACAAGTTAGTATGAAATTCATGCGAGCAAGGGGTATAATAATCTAATGATCCTTTTCAGCTAGGATAAATATGCACAATTTAGCCTTAGATACGGAGTCACAGTCAAGCCATTTCTACTAGTGCCTTTGAGAAATGTCACTTTGTGATGAAAGATCTTTAATTCCCCAGTCTTCTTCACATGTTGATTATAGGCTTGGGGCAAAGGGAGAAAGAAACAAATAAAATGCAAAACTGGAGCATATGCATTGATGTCAATCCTTTGGAAAACCACTTGATAAGATATTGCACTGGGGCTTCCTAGTTCACATTTACAAAAGACAAGGGAAATGTTCCCCCATGCAATGATCCCCCAAGACTCACAGAAAGGAAGAGCAGTGGTATACGAACAGATCCTTGCAAAGATAAGCTGCACTTCCATGAGGGGGAAAGTGCCAAAAGTATCAATTTAAGGAAGCTGCAAAGGATTTGATTTGGGTGTTCCAGCTATACATGTGAATGTATCCTTGGAGAAAGTTGTCTCACAGAGGCCTCACGAAAGCCATGTATGCTGTTCGGATGCTAGCAGAGCCATAAATGTGCTCATGACCCCCTATACCACCTATTTGTCAATTGTAGTTCCACACACATAAACTGAGAATGACACTGAAACTGCAGGGTGTGATTTCTTGTACAGAGATATGTTGAGAAGACTGGACTTAACCAATAGGCTCAGGCTATGTTACACTAAAGAACGTAAGCTGAGTTAGTTTCTTGTTGAGAATGATGACTAAGGCCCTGCCCCTAGTATCATGCATGTTGCAACACTGTCCTTCCTGTATCACACATACTGCACAAATATCAGAAGGGAAGAGGCCTTTGTTTCTACCGAGCATAGGCCAGAAATTTATATTTTCCTTACAAAGCACTGAGACTCCTCCACACTGAGCAGAGAAAGGGACTTACTTTTGGTCTGTTTTTAATGAAAGATAGATGCTTTATCCTTGCTGTAGCATGGAGAAAGCCTCATTCAGCACAAGGGGAAAAGGTTTATCTCCAAATAACTGAAATAAGCCTTTTCTCATCACTGGTAAAAAGGAATTGAATGGGAACTGGGAACTCCCTAGCAAATTTGCACAAGTAGAGATAGAAAAAGTTAGCTTTTGGACAGTAACTCCCATAATCTCCCAAGCAGCATGGGAGCTGCAGTCCAAGAGGTAACTTTTCCAACTTATGTGGGCTACAGCAGATATCACCCACTTCTAGTTTTGCACTCAGTTATTCCTTCTTTTTAATGAACCCAGCTAAGGCTCAAAGGACTTTAAGAAAGAAAACATTGCTGTCACTGTGATTTTTACAACAAATTTAATGAAACAATAGCTCGTCTATGAGTGATAGTAAGTGCCAAAATTCTTCTCGCAAAACAGTCCATCTTGTTTAGTAACTTTGTTTTACAGTTATGACTCTATTAACTTTTAAAGTATATGAGTGAACAGCTGCTGCCTCATACAGCAGGAGAAAAGAAAAGGTGACAGATTTCTTTAGCAATACATTTTTGTCTCTCATGTAAAGATCATATTGATCTCAGTGCTGATTAGTTTGCTTAATGGCAGCATGGTGGAGCAAACTGTAAAATGAAATAGAAGTAAAGGAAAATAAACTATCCGTATATTGAATTACCTTTCCTTAGTTTGTAACTCATCTTCAGATTACATAGAGGGCAAGAACCCTTTGAACCTGCTTTCACCCTAACAAATCTAGGGTTCAAATTCTAATACCCTCACCCAGCAAAGCTCCTAGGAAGCTGGTGCAGTATCTGCATCCCAGCAAGATGGCGCCAAATGATGAAGGGTGGTCATGTTTGGCATGCTACATTTGGGAAGGCAAATATTATTGCTGCTCAACACAAGCAGGTGCCCCACCTTTCATTACACGAGATGGCACAAAAATTAGAAGTATAACAACAGAAACACTTGAATCGAACAGTAAAAAAAGAACAAGGGAGGAAAGGCAAATAACTTAACACATTTATTGTACATGACCATAGGTCATCACAAAAAAAGTACAGGCATAGTGCAAAAAAACAATAAATAAATGAGATATTACAATATCACATTAGATATGACTTTAAAACCATATTAAATCCCAAAACTTTCTTAAGTTTGAGTGACACAGATGTGCCAGACATTATGGGAGTACATAGTTCATTCTGTGCCACTTAAGGCAACTTCATATAATGTTCTAGGCCTTTCTATTCTATCTTCTTGTTTGATTGACAATGACTGGCCCATGTCTTAGCTATGGCCAATATACAAGTTGCTGCTTTCCTAAATATAATGGTCTCATTAGCGTAAAGTAAAAATTTAATCTTTAGACTTGCTGGCAAGAAATCTTTAACATGTAGGGGTCCTGAGAGGAATTTATTCCTAATTTCAGATGACAGTGGATGGGGGGAAGATCTTCGATTTCATTTTGACCACAGTGACAGAGACACCATTGGTATAGTTTTTTGTGGGTTTTTCAGGCTATGTGGCCATGGTATTTAGGCAAATCATAAGGCAGATAAACAGCAGATAAACTGAGCAGCAGTGTAAAATACCTTAGCTATAATTCTGTATCATGGCCTACATTGCATAACTTTATGCATACTAAGCTACATAGCAGAGACACTGCGGAAGCCTCCTAGGCTGCATCTGAACTGTAGAAATAATGCAGTTTGACAACACTTTAACTGTAATGACTCCATCCTATGGAATCCTATGTGGTCTGTTGTGGTAGAAGTGCTCTCTGACAGAGAAGGCTAAATATCTCACAAAACTAGAAGTCCTAGAATTCCATATCATTAAGCCATGATAGTTAAAGCAGTGTCAAACTGCACTGTTTTACAGTGTAGATGCATGTGTAGTGAATTGCAAAGATGTATATTAGGGTATCATGAAGAGTGTCCTGATGAGAACAGTGCTCCTACCATATGCTGGTGTCCCTGGCTGGTGTCCTGATAGGCATCAGTTCTGATGTACAACAGCCACTTTGCTGGCTCCCCAGCAGCAGAGCTTGCTGAATACAGACACTGGGAAACTGTTTAATTCTATTTTGCACAGACATAGATCCACTTACGTAGATGTCTCATACTGAATTCCAGCCAATATTAATAAAAAGCTGGTGCCAAAATGACATCCAAATGGAAGCAATTCCATCTCATAACTTAATTTTGCTCAAGCCCTGATGCATGACTGTGTTTCTATGTTTACTGGAAGCATCCAAGAACTGGTGACTTGGAGTGGGCTATTGGATCTTGAAAAGAGAGGGAATTCCCATTTCAGCCCTGATATTTTTGCCTACAACTCACACAAGCCAAAATAAGCATAGCCAATAGTAAGCATTCATGGGACTTGTACTCCAAAGAATCTAAAGAACCAAAGCATCTAAAGAACCAAAGAAGTGAAAGTTTGTTTGGGTGGATGGCATTAACAAAGTATAGTGGAATTGGCCCAAATGAGTACTACATTAACTTGGATATACCCTACAGAGGTGCCCTAGTGAAAAAGTCAACTCTCTACTGGCCTCTTAAGACATGAAGCTTGGCACTCTAGCCTGCTAATGAAAGTTGTCAAATTAACCTGCACCAATATTAATGTTTAAGATCTGACACTATTGTTATTCTGGAAGCCAACAACATCTAAATCTGTGGAGCTTAAAGCTATTTACGACATCCATGTACTTTTTTGATTCTGAACAGTAAATTAATGGAAGTAGACAGCTTTTGTCTAATGGAAACATTTGCAGACCTTGAACTATGATAGTCTTGGTGCATTTTCCTGCAATAAATTATCCCAGTTATTCTTTTTTTAAAAATCCATTTACTAGTAAGTCTTTCTTCCTTTGTTGCTCATAGGAATTAGAATTCTCTAAATATTCTCAGCCAATGGGTGGGGAAGGACAAACATGAAATTAATTAGTTAATTAATTAATTAGATATACCAAGAAAAAGGGCAGACAAAGTTATCAAGGTAATACAAATACAGAAAAAGAAGGGGGGAAATTGACACTCTAAACAGTGATTAACCCAAGAAAATTGCAGAATTGGCATTAAAACACAATTAAAATAACATTAACACAAGAGCCATCATCCTGTGAAAAACCAGGGAATAACCAGGCAATAAACAGTCATTGTGAATGATTTGATGCTGTTTCTTGCCTGGTTATTCACATGTTGTTATTATTGTTGTTGTTGTTATGCTTTATGTATATATACCCCACTCTCTTCCATGCCAGCATTCTCTGAAAATGTCAGCCACGGATGCTGGCAAAACATCAGGAATAAACTCTTATAGAACATGGCCACGTAGCCCGAAAAACCCACAAAACTATGGTATTCATTGTTCATGATCCCAGATTGTTTGGGATCAACCTAGGGAGTCGACCACAATGTTTATCAAGCCCCATGAATTTCAAGGAAAAAATGATATCAAAGTAGCAGCAGATGAGGGTTGAAATAGCAAAGAACTAGTTTGGGGAGAAAATATGTATTTTTAGATTTAAAGATTTTTTTTCTGAAAATATTTCTGCATTCTGAAAATGTTATTTCTAACATTCATCTGTACTCAGCAGCAATATCCATGATTTCCCTTAGTACACATAGTAGAGCTGATCACATAATCATGAACTGGTGGCAAACAAGTCAGGTTTATGAACAGAACAAAACAAAAACCTGGGATTATCCCTCTCCTAGCCTGAGATTTGGATCATTCATCTCTCCTGTGTGTTGGGTGGGTAAAGGAAAAGATAGTCAAAAATACTACTGCATCCCACCAATGTAAAAGAAAATAGTATCTCTGTGGTTGGAAATAGTAATCTTACAAAATATATAGTGCCAAAACTCTAGTGATGGAGCGGCAAGAATTTTGCCAAGGATTTACAAAGACAAAGAAGGTTTAGTTTTTAAAGTCTAGGGAAAAGAATTACTAGGAAGGAATCAAAATCTTGGGGGGTGGGGGTTGTAATAAAAGAAAGTTACAGAAGGATAGCCAATGTAATAGATAAGACCAAAAGGCAATATATCACCAGAATTAATAATAATACATCTCAATAGCTCAGGCAATGTCACCCTTTTCCATTTTCCCCCAAGCACTGGAACCAAAGCTGTAATCAGCACAGTTTATATTTTCAGTAATTCTACATTTTAACAGTCACAGTGAATCAAGTCAAACACCACCCAGGAAACATTCCTTCAGGACAACTTTAACAGCTGAAATAGCAGCTTCAACAGAAAGAGGTAGTGATATGCTTCACATTTGAAGCCATGTTAATTCTTTAAATAAATGAAAGTTATTGAAAATGAGCATCTAAAGTTGAACTTGATTTGACCATAAATGTGCTTCATTCAGTAATAACACTGGCAGTACAAAAATGAATCACATTTAAAATGGCTAAATTTGCCAAATCAGAACAAGATTTAAAACTACATTGCCCTACAAATACTCCTTTGGGACCATGCTTACTGGCATATAGTGATGCTATTGTTATTTGAGAAAATAAAGAATAAGTATAGAAAGAATAATAGCACATAGACAATCAGAACCAAGCCATGAGAAACTGGCAAACTGATTTGCAGAAGTTACTTTTCAGGTCCAGATATATAGCTCCCAAAGGTTGCATAATACTTTAGGTACTAAATAATCTCAGTGGCAGATGTACCATATCTTTCCATAGCTCTAGCGATTTATCAGATATCAGGTTACTGACTCAAGACCAGTTTCTATTCTTTAAAGCCTGGCTGAAACTCAGCAATCCAGCACACTCTCAGGAGAATTGGGAAGCCTTGTTCCAGGTAATGGACCTGCAGAGAAGAAGGAGCAGGATGTTAGGTAAAGGTAAAGGCTTCTCTTGACATGAATGTCTAGTCATAACTGACTGTAGCAGGTGGTGCTCTTCTTCATTACTAAGCCAAAGAGCCAGCATTGTCCAAAGACAACTCCATGGTCATGTGGCCAGCATGACTTCATGGAACACTGTTACCTTCCCACTGAAGTGGTACCTATTTATCTACTTGCATTTGCATGCTTTCAAAGTACAGTACTAGGTTGACAGAAGATGGGAAACCTACACCGTTCCCAAATTCATGATTCACTAATCCACAGAGCATCCATTTTACTAGGGTGCAGTCTCAGTTTATTCACCCTGACCTAACTCCAGGCACTGGCTGGGTACCTGCACAGCCCCAGGTGAATCTGATGACAAGTAGAAATATTGCCAAATGTCATCAAGATACTGATGGCACCCAACCACAAAACTCCTAAGGACCTGTCCCAGTGACCTCATACAGATGTTGAACAGCATGGGACACAAAACTGAACACTCTGGCACCCCAGAGCACAATGGCCAGGGGCCAAGCAGATGTGCCCTCCCCAGTGCCACTCTCTAGAATGGACATTGAAGATAGAAGCAGAAGCTGTGTAATGCAGTACCTCATACTCCCATCTGCCAGAGGTGATCCAGTAAGATACCATGACCAATGGTATCAAAAGCCACTGAGAGACCAGGAAGATCAACAGGGTAGCACTCCCTGTGTCTTTCCCTCAGTGTGGGTCACCAGTTAGAACAACCAAGACAATCTTAGACTGAAATGGGTTCAGCTAATCTGTGTCCACTAAGAACATCTGAAGCTGCACAGCCACCACATATTCAAGCACCTTGCCCAAATACAGGATATTAGTGATATATATCTATTTTGACAGCCAGCATGGTGTAATAATTTGAGCACTGGATTATGACTCAGGGTTCGATTCCTTGCTCAGCCATGGAAACCCAACAGGTGACCTTGGCCCAGTCACACACCCTTAGTCCCAAATAACCCCATGACAGGTTCACCTTAAGGCCGCCATAAGTCAGAAACAATTGGAAGACATACAACAACAATA
This sequence comes from Sceloporus undulatus, assembly GCF_019175285.1. NCBI lineage: Eukaryota > Metazoa > Chordata > Lepidosauria > Squamata > Phrynosomatidae > Sceloporus > Sceloporus undulatus. Next base: position 108,796,167 of record NC_056525.1, read on the forward strand.
ATATATTTTTTAAAAGAAAAATCAAGCTTGTGTGATTTTCAGAGTCTGGAAATTCTTGTAACTACGTAATTCTTTTTCCAATAACAAACAACTATGTGAGGATAACTATATTACATAATGAGTACAGGTTAATGTGGAACAATTTGCTCCTTTTGCAATGTAACCTCAGTAACAGAGGAGGGATGTTGCATGTTTCAACACCTGACTTCTGCTGTGTTTTGTGTCTCATGCTCTGATGTGGGTGTTAGACTGATAAAAAGTTGTAGAGTGCCACTAGCCAGTGTTTTGCTGTTGGCCAGTGGTTTCTAGCATTCAGGTGTGCTTCCTTAAAGTAACTAAAAGGTACTGCTTTTGTTATTTTTGATAAATGGGAAAGTAAAGAATTGGGTTTTATTTTTTAAAATAAAACCGAATATTATCTACTTTGAGCCCTAACTGTAACTGTTTTTTAATAGTAACTACTAAGACTCCGGGATTTTTATTGTTTTATCTGTGCTAACTACCATCCAGTCATATCACTTAGAACCATCCATACTGTTGGTGACAGTGATAGAGTAAAACAATAAGAAAGTTGAACAGGGAAGAATGCAACCCCCTGTTCATTGAGATCTAACATGCTGGCAACCTCACTGGAATTTCTCACTCTAGATAAAACGGATATATACGCAACCTGTTTCATTGCCAGGACAATTGTTCAAGGAAAGACAACCAGATGAGGTCAGAAATATAATGCTCAAATGTCTAAATACTGACACCTCTGCTTGCATCACAGATGAGGTGGACTGAGAAATGCATCAAAAGGTTGGTGCACTCATTTTCCAGAAGTTCAGATGCAAAGGCATTATGTAACTAGGAAGATTGATGGCGCCTGGATCCAAACTATTTTAATAGGAACAAATAAACATGATGAAAAACTTAGCAAGTAACTACTTTGTGTTTGGAATGAAGCAAAGAAGGGAACAATTACATGCCTCAAATGGCTGTCATTATTGTTTCAATAATTATATTAGCATTTGCTGAGCACAACAGTCACCCAATCCACTTGATGTGGAAATCTAATGATGAATTCTTCTTCAGACAGAAAGCAATTCCTCTAAGCAAGAAAATAGTCCATGAGAAATCCTGCTATCATAAATCTAGTATTTCTCATTACAAAAGAAAAAAAAAGAAGAATGTATTTCTGCCGCCCCAAAGTGATTGCTTCTAAAATTACAAACCCTGGTGGTCAACTGTGTTAGCTAGGTCACCTTCTCTATTGGCCATGACTCTTGAAAAACAACATTGTCATAATCTAGTGATAGACATCTTAAAACAGGAAAGTCAGGGGCAAGCCTTATTGTAAGGAAGATCTAAAGAAAGACGGTAGACACTGAAAGGTCAAAGGCAGATGAAACAGTAGAAACAGAGCTAGGAACATGACTCAGAATAACTAATCCATTCCATTATACATTAGCTGTTGTAAATTATATTGTGTCAACATGGCCATGATCTCCATAACCACTGTAATATGCTATGTTGTGTGTTATTAATACTTAATGTTAGCATTTTCAGCCTGCATGGTTTTTTTAAGGTTTGGCACCTCATTGGATGGTCAAGCAACATCAAAGTGTTGCAGAGGAGAGACTTCAGCAATTTGCTTTTGCCTGAGACTACACAGAAGGACAAGATTCTGCCCCCTCCTCTCCCCCCTGCTGAATTAGTTGAGTGCAAACTGCTATCAGAATGGTGCAGTGGTCTGAGTGTTACACCAGGACTCTGGAGACCAGGGTTCAAATCCCTGCTCTGCCATGGAAACTTGCTGGATGACCTTGGGCAGGACACATTCTCTCAGCCTTACAGGGGGGCAATGTCAAGGCTCCTCTAAGCAACTCTAGTCATAAAACTCTGTGACAGGTTGCCTTAGGGTTGCCATAAATCACAAACAACATGAAGGCACATTGCAACAACAGCAAACTACATTTGCTCTTTGAATGCAATTTGCAGCAGTGCAAGTCATCTGGGGGGGAAATGAAAAGAGGCTAGAGAATCTGGGACATTTTAAAAGCAGCTGGAAAAGTGGGATAACAGAGGATTGATCATCAGGACTGTTGGTGTCAAATCAGGGCAGCTAGAGATTGTGCTATTATGTTCTGCCTTTTCATATGGCTAGAGCCAAGTGGGAAAAAATCATGCTTACTAAGAACTCAGATTCTTACTAAGAGTGCCTCAAGAGGAACCAAAAGTGTCCAAAGCAACTATTTGTTCTTATGGCAGTTGTTATAGTTAGGCACAGTTTTCTTTTCCATACAGTGGGTAAATCAGATTCCCTCACAGGGATGCCTCTTGGTTTCTTAAAATTATAGTGCACTATCTACCAGCCTCCACAGGTGCCAGTGCAACCTAGTGTTTTGAGTGCTGGACTATGACTCTAGAGACCAGGGTTCAAATCCCCACTCAGCCATGGAAACCCACTAAGTAACCTTGGGTATGTCACACTCTGTCAGCCTCCGAAAGAGAAGGCAAACTTTCCCTGAACAAATCTTGCCAAGAAAATCCTATGATATGTTTAACGTAAGGCTGAATTGATTCAGAAGCACACAACAACAATAACAAGCATCCACCACTTGGTGGCTTCCCCTCACCCTACATCTTTGTGTGTATGTGTATGTTTTGTGTGTCTTCCAGTCGTTTCAAACTTATGGTGACCCTAAAGTGAACCTATCATGGGGTTTTCTTGGCAAGGGTTGTTCAGAAGAGGTTTGCCATTGCCTTCCCCCAAGGCTGAGAGAGTGTGACTTGCCCAAGGTAACCCAGTGAATTTCATGGCTGAGCAGGAATCAAGCCCTGGTCTCCAGAGTTGTAGTCCAGCACTCAAACCATTACACTATGCTGTCTTAATGTGCTCCTGTGAAAGGCCTATGACAACATGGGCTTTTCTTCTCTTGAGTAATTAAAGTCTAAGTTTGAAATCTTATTTATTCCTATTAGTGCTGAATAAGAATTGCCACCACATTTTTTCTGTGCGGTTCCTTGCCTTTAATACCTCTATGGTAGACAAGTATAATGTATTCCTCTCCATAATGTGAACAGCTGTACCTATTGAATTAACCTGTGCAGATCCAGGCCAAATTAATTTTACAGTTTGTTTGTGAACAATTTGCCCAAATTTGCAAATTTCATCATATATAGCATGTAAAAGTATGTGGACTTTTTCTATTAAAAAATCTGGATATGGAGAAAGTAAAACTGACATTTTCTGATCCCTACTTCTAAACATAAGTATACCTTTCCAGCCATAATACTACTGAATTGGATAGTAATCCTAAAACCCTTGATGTATAATCTCTGATTTGTCAGATCTGATTCCCAGCAACAGAGAGCTCCATGTCATCACAATCAAACATATTTCAAACACTTCTTTTCTCCAATAATTATTTTCAGTCTAACGTTAGTCTCACATTCCATTTTATTATCTGATCACTTCTTTGAACCAAACCACTTGTGGTGGTTGACATTCTCAACATGAACTCTTGGTGTTTACCAGCTCATTTTTCACATAAATGCAGGCAGACATATCTTATTACGATAGCTAAGCCGTCACTTCTTTCAATCTGAATTTCTGAATGTGTTAACTACAATTAATAATTTGTTACTGCAAAAATAAATGAAAAAAATTACTTGTCCATCAAAGTTCTAGTCTGCCATCTAATATTCCCAGTTGTTTATTTCAGAAATCGCAATATTCTTTATATATTTTGGGGGTTTTTAAATCTGTTTTCTCCAAATGGAGCTTAAAAGTTATAATTTTGGGGATACCATCACTTTTATTCTTGTCCTTCAGGTTTAACTATACAGGAGGCAGATACACTGTTTCTCTCAATACTTAGAATAGCTTGTGCTTATCCAGTGTGGCAGATGGAAGAGTATTTGACTGCAGTTTGTTTTTGAAGAATTTGTGAAAATGTGAAAAGTTCTTCATGTTGGAGAAGAACAAATATATATTACTATGTAGCACCAGTACTGCTATTGTTCTTCTCTAGGAAATAGCAAGTGAATACCCAGTGGGGTTTGGATGGATGGGAGCTAACTGAGTATTTTACTTGGGCTGGGGATGCATCTTCACTGTAGAAATAATGCAGTTTGGCACCACGTTAAGTATCTCCATTCCACGGAATACTGAATTTGTAGTTTTACAAGGCCTTTAGCCTTGACTGCCAAAGATTGCTTGTGCCTCACAAAACTACAAATCTCGGGATTCTGTAGGAGGGAACCATGGCAATTAAAGTGATGTCATTCTGCATTATTTCTACAGTGTAGATGCACCCTGAGATTTTACATTGTTCAGCACAGCGTAAGAACTGTGCAGGCAGAACTCTGCTATAGGTCCCTGCTCCCCACCCCAAGGCCCCATGGTTTCTCTGCAATAACCTCCCAAAATGGCCATTTGATGACTGGTGAAGAGAGGGCAAGATCAGACACAAGTCTATAACACTGTGAAAGTATGAGTTCTTAGAAAATGAAGTCACTGGGCTATATCTGGCTATCAGGAATAGCCAGATGCATCTCTGATTCCCCCTCCACTCTCTACCCACCATGGATTGAAATAAGTTTGATTGATTCAGGGAGTTATTGCTGGAAAACGATGAATACCGAGGGGGCTTCAGTCATTGAGGACCATAGAAGAGCACACCAATCTATCCAACAGCAAAAGACATACACTCATGTTTGTGTGCGTTCTGAAAAAAATATGAGTTTCACCTCAAAGTGGCTGAAAAATTTGTCACAGAAGGCTACAGAGGGCTTTAAGCCTGACCCCAACAGGTTTTTCAGTACTTGGAATAACTCTACTGGGTGGTATGTTGAAGATGGCGATAGTGGAGATACACTATGATATTTTTGTCAACCTCACTGCTTCACAATTGCCAGTCTTTGGTCATACTTATTCCATGACCTATGTCACCTGCACTCTAGCCATCATGCAGGCTGTGTCATTGCCCATAAGATCCTCATATCAAGGGAAATGATGGGTTCCACAGCATAGGATTGAACACTTAGGAGTGATTGCACTAATGGTCATTTCCATCCCATGGCTCCACAATGACCAGCCCTGTCAGCCAGAACAACCCCCAGAGCATTTAGGAATCCCTCAAATCCCTTAAGTTTCCAGGGGTGGACCATTTTAATTTATCCCCAATCTCAATTAAGGGCCTACTATTGCCAAACCAAACTTCACAAGGAAATGATCTGACCACAACAACAGATGTGCAAATTGTGAACTGATCTGAATCAGACAATCCTGATTAATGTATTTCCCCCCTGATTTTTGCAGTTCTCCAACATTTTTGATACAACACAGAAAAAATACCAACATGTATCTAAAATGGTCTATTTTGTTGTCAAATAAAGGTATGCCTTTAAATAAATAAATTACACGTATGTGAATATTTTTCAGGAACATATTCCTATCTTAGCATGTATATCTAGATATATACCTAGGTAAACATTTTGTATACTCTTTTCTTAAAGCTTCCATATCAATGCAAAATCAGGTTGAATGGACTGATAAACACATGCAAATTTGACATCAGTCAGAATTAGATTGACCCATTTGTCATATCCACTGAATATAGAAAAAAGGACTCATTGTGCTCAGTAAGTGTAATATATGTAATGTAACATACTGCAGCCCTATAAGAGCTTTTAACCAATAGTGTAAGAAATCTAAGGGAATAGTACAACTATTTTTGTAATTTGTACATAAAACCATATACAACTGTGGCCAAGGCCAGTTCTGGGTTTGAAAGAGGACCATAATGACTCTTCTATGCCACTGCCTTTTGTCAGACTTATCCAGCACTTGCACACCTTTCATGTATGGCAATCACTTTAAAGTTCCAGAATACCTCTGATGTAGCATCAGATCAAAGCATCATGGGAGATTAGAATTGCAGGCTCCTTGCATTGAGTGCCAAGGGAAAATAAGAAGGGAGACATCTGTAGTGGACCCAACCAAGGCACAGAGTCCCAAGGAGACCTCCTTAAGAGGCCTCTGAGGTGCAGACATGGCTGCTAATACTGTACATACGGGCAAGTTTCAATTGCATTGCCCCATGTGCAACACTTCTAATGTACAATATTTCTCCAGAAATGAATGGATGAATGAATGGTCTCACCCACAATGCATAGCTCTCCCAATGTGTCTGTGAATCTGTGCAAGGCAGCAGAGGTGAGAAATCAGAAGGGTAAGTGGAGAGAGCTTTTGGAGTTTGGGCATGGAGCTTTGAGCATTAAGAAAAGGTGACTGAACTGTTGTTTTTCACCTGCCTAGATTTGTGGACTGAGGAGGGGAGAAAGCAACAATACTCTTGGAGTTGCTGGAAGAAACTGGCTTCTTTTGACTGCTTAGAAAGGAACACATACGGGTGAGGGGGAAGAAATCCAAATCTTGCCATTATTTGGAAAAGGGTTTTTTTTTTGCTGCTTAGATGGGGAGTTGTGAAGACATAAAAAAACTGGAATCTTGCCATTTTGGTGAGGCTGGACGGTGTTTCCTCTGCTTGTGTAGCTGGGGTTTGAACAACTAGAGTCTGTTTCACTTGGCATCTCTGCGGTCTCTAAAACATTATGATCTCTCTTGCTCTCACTCTCTGTCTCACTCATTCTTTTTTCCTTTCTTTCCTGATAGGCTTTCTCTATCTAGGAAGCATACTGGAGAAGGCATAGCAGAAGAACACAGTTCTTACGAGTGGCTGCCTGTCTGTGTGCTCCTCTGAAAGTAACTCCCATCTAATGGCAGACCAACTCACCCAAATTCTCCAGGGATCAGAAGCTGCTGCTTTTTCTAGCCTGGAAAATGTAAGGTATTTTACTCTTATATATCTTTAAAAGGTCGTAGGTTGAATAAAATCACTAACTTTGTGGCTACTTCAGCACTGCCAGAATGTATCTCCCTATTTTTCACTTATTCCCTATGGAACTGGCTCCACACCATTTATTAGTCTACATTGTAAATCCAGGATTCCAACCCCAACATAAATTGAGACCTGTCTGTATATATATATTCACTCATATGCAGCCATTCTGTGCCTTTTGTCACCTATCCTTTTCGTAGATGTAGAGTATTCCTCAGACATTTCCCTTTGCTTTCTCTTCAGCACACCAAAGAAAATACTTTTCTAGGGAAACACCATTTCAGTTTCAGAACTGTGACCCTCATTCAATTTCCTTAGGAGTTCGCATTCACCGATAACCTCCTGCAGCTCATTTTTGGTTTCAAAGTTACAATATCCTGTAGCACTACAGAGATAATTAACTAGTCCCAAAGTTACACTATCTGGTATTAACACTACAACCATCAAGCTGCTATATATTAAAAGCCATCAACTGTCCTTTAAGCAATGCTATTACACAAGACAGCTGTGATAACAGGGCACAGCAAATGGAAATTTGCAAAATGTCAGCACGTCACTGCCTGGTCATTTTTTTTAATGGCAGGGTCCAGATAGTCAATTAGATGGCCTCAGATTATATTCCTCATGTGCACAGCACATTTTTTGAGGGAGAGGGTGTGTGTGAAACTGGCTTTTAGGTGACATTTGTATGGCATATTCCTTGAGGCTTGCATGTTAAATGCTGGCCCTGAATGTCATTTCTTCCCAGTTTCTAACAAGCTTTGATAAACTCTGAAATCTGAGTCATTGATTGATGGATTGACAAACCTGGATTTATATCTAACTGTAAAGGGCAAATAGGTACGAGCCCCAGCCCATCTGAAGTTTCCTACTGACCAGTCTTCCTGCAAAAAAGGTACTGCTTTGGGTAGATCCCAGGTATGCGAACCATTTGACACAAGCAGCCCATACATCAGGGATTTCCCCAAGTTCAACCACATGCCTCCCACACAGAAATAGAAAAGTGGGGTTGTGTGTTTTTTGTAAATTTTACTTAATCACTTGATACCTATTGGCCACTCTTTTCAGATCTTGCAGTCCTCCCCAGATCCATTGAAAGGATTCAGTTTTTAAAAACCATATTTTGATAAGAAAATCCCTTTTAAAGATTTCAGTGATTTATTGCTATCATTATTCTACATCAGCTACCTAGTTAAATATACTTAACTAATTAACCTCTCCTGGCTAGACCTCTACCCCAAACCTTATGGAAATGTCATTCACCCATATTCTGATTGCTGGCAGAATGAACCTTTTTCTTCCCATGCAGTTAATGTCTAGTAAAGTAGACCGGTGGGGGAGTTATTATTGTAGCAATGGCATCACAATTGTGATGAAATAGAGATCATGGATAAGGAACAATTGCCTAGACTTACTTATCTGTATCCGTTCAGTATTCACGACTGTTACTGAGTTAAGTATACTTAATTTAAGTTACCGTATATACTCTTGCATAAGTTGAGAAATTTAGGTCAAAAACTGACCCCAAAAACCTGTGTCAACTTATACATGGGTCAATATGGTAATTGACCCAAGCCTCTCCCCAGCCAGGCTGCCTTCACAAGGGACAGCCCAGATGGGGAGAGGCTAGAAAGGGGAGCCGATCACCCTGCAGCCTCTCCCAGGCAGGCTTCATCCCAGGGAGAAAGCCCAGCTAGGGAGATTCTGGGGAGGGCGGCCAATTGCCCTGCAGCCTCTCCACTGCCAGGCTGCCTCCTGAAGTCTGACCCTCAACTTATCCACGGGTCATACAAAAATCTATAGTTTTGACCTAAAAAGTTGCCCTCAACTTATACACGCGGTCAACTTATAATCGAGTATATACGGTAAGTCTACTTAATTAAGTAGCTGATGTAGAATATTGGCTACTGGTATTATTATTAATAGTATTGTTTACCTTTTCCCCCAGACTGGGCCTCAAGATGGCTCAAAGAGAAATGATTTTATTTCTTATTTCACACTTTTGTTGTGATTCAGAGTATTGAACTAGACGATGTGTTTTTTAAATCTTGTCAACTGCCTTAATAAACACTGTTTAACGGACTAGGGGTTTTTTTTCCAAAAAAAGGAAGGAAGGAAGGAAGAAAAGAAAAAGAAATACAGAAGGAATACCAGTAAGTAGCTTTTTTTGGCCATTCAAGAAATGGCTGGACTATGGATCCAGTGCTGGACAGACACAGCACAGTGTGATAACAGCACAGATCTTGCTATCCTGCTCTAATTCCACTTTTCAAGCCTCATGTGATAAAGTTCTATGATTCTATGAAATGAACGATAAGACATTTGGCCAAATCTAGTGGGGGACATCCAATGATAAAACTCCTCCATTCAGTGGAATTACGGGGTGATTGCTTTGTCCCACAACAGTTCACTGGGCATGCCAAAAACCTGGTTAAAAATCCCTGTGGAGTCTATTTCTGAATTATAGAAAGGGTTGTAGGAAGGGTGGAGAATAGGCCTGTCCTCTGGCCCGAAAGCATCAGCATGTTCTGTCTCCTTCTCTGTCCTTATGAACGCAAAGGGTGGTGTGTGGCACAGCCCCACATGGTGCAGATTTTGCTATACAAGGCAGTACAATGTTTCCTCAGCTGGTACTGTATCCCGAACCTTCTGATGGGTGCCAAACCAAACACATGGAAGTCTCCCATCTGCAGAAGCCTGAGGAATGTTTTGTCAGCTTCCTGAAGCATTGAAGAACAGGAGAAAATCCCTTCTAGATCAGACAAAAGACCTGTCTTTTCTAGCATTCTGTTTGCACAGTGGTCAGCCAGTTGCCTATGGGAAGCCCAGAAGTATATATGAGTACAACAGCTGTTTCCTTTGTTTTCATCAGAGCATTTTAGGAAAAGCAAAAGAGAACATACTTTGGTTGAAAAGAAAACCTTATCTCTATGCTGCTTTCTTCTGCCACTGCCCCCCACCATACAAAAAAAGCAAGAATCCTCTTATAAACTCTTCCCAGTGAGAAACTTGAGGAATTGTCAGGGTCTTGTTGGCTGGTTTTTCTGTCTGTTAAAAATGTATGTTGTCATGTTATGTCCTCAACAGAAAGCTGAAGCATCCCTTTCAAATTCTCAGCACTGTTGACACTTTCAACAAGTGCTTTGGTATTGGATTTGGTCTTATCTGTTTCTAACAGACAGTCACTTGCGTTGGAAATTTGACCTCAAATAAAAATTCAGCCCCAAGTATCTGCTGTCAATTGTGCAGAAAATAGGAGATGACAGCGAAGTCACTTCTGCATGCTGAATTAGATCTCTTTCCAACATCTTCTAATGTCATTATTAGCACTCAAATGCACTGTGTCAAAATGTGTCTGCATAGGGAGATGGACCAGGCCCCATCAAATTTATCTCTTAGTCTAAATGGCAAAGCTGCTTTTCATTCAAAGTTCTAAATAGACTGGCTTCTAACACCACCACCTCAAAAATCATCATCATCCCCACCACTACCAACATCTCACTTCACTTTGAAATGGTTTGTGAACAATTTTTAAAAATACTAAATGGTTTCTAAAATTGGTCAGAAGTCTTTAATTGAATGCACTGTGCTGTAAGGTCTCACAGAACCATTGTCATCATCAGTAGCAACAAGTACTGCAATAACAACCCACAGTTCACTCAGAATGACTTACTTCTGTGGAGCTGAAAGAGCTGAAGAGTTTTTTTCACAAGGCACTACCTTTAAATGAACTAGTATTCATTTTCTTGATTTCTTTTGTTTTCAGCCAATTGAATCAATACAATACTGGGGCTCCAGTGTGCCTGAGCCCATTTCTTTTTTCTATCATTTTGTGAATAGAAGAAAATATTTCACATTTATCACACACACTCATGCACCTACCTAGCTGAATGTGCAGGACAGCATCCCCAAAAACTTTGGATCAGATCCAAGGTTTAAAGGGGTGCTGTTTTGGTCAAAGCCATCCAATAATGGATATTTCAGTTTGGTGTCTGTTCTTTAAATCTCTTTTTCAGTTTAGATGGTGAGATTTAAAGTACAGAGACCAATTTGAAATACAGTACACTTTTTGGGGACAAAATGAGATCTTGTGTGACATATTCCCAAAGAGGCTGAAGAATTCTGTTTTTCAGTGAACTTACTTCAGTTCTCTCCTCCACACTTCTGTTACTAATTTCAATAGGATAATAGCAGTTGTAGTACAGATCTAAACCCAATAATTCCAATACAAAAAAAAACCCCCACAACCTCAATATTTTGATTATAAGAATAGTTCTTTTTTCCCCAGGCAAGAATAGCTTTCTTCCTATGAACCCTCTAGAACAAGGAAAACAGAACAGTTGATCCACAGATCAGGTTTTGTGGCACTGAACTCTACCAAACATCCTGCACTACCCTTTATATGGTCCATGTTGTTTGTTGTTAGCTGCCTATGAGTCGACCTCACCTCATGGCAACTGTGACTGAGAGGAGCCCTGCAGACCTTTAAAAGGTTAATTGCTCCTCTTTTAGACATCTAGGAGAAGCCGTTCATGCTTTCTATGGACTTATGGTCCATTGAGTAATTTCTGTGGTCCATAGAAAGTATGAGTTGCCTCTCCTAGATGTCTCGAAGAGATGCAATTAACCTTTTAAAGGGTCTGCAGGGCTCATCTGCACTGTTTAACATCAAAAACTACCAGCTTTCCACAATCAGAAATTGACTTCTGGCCATTTCTGCTTTAGGTTTTCCTCATTGTTCGGAGATGACTTACTACTTGAAAGATTGTATCTTCCAATAGGAAGCTACCAAAGAACTTTATCACATGGGGTGTTGGGGGGGGGGGTAAACAGTGATTATCCCATGAAAATTGTGTGATCGCGATTAAGATTTTCACACACGTTGCAATTAAAGCATCATTATACAGGGAATAACCAGCAACGAATCATTCACAGGATTTCCCTGTGAATTATTTGTTGCTGGTTATTCCTTGGTTATTCCCTGTATAATGATGCTTTAATTGTGATGGGTGTGAAAATCTTGTTTGCGATCACATGAATTTGATGGAATAATCACTGTTTAAACCCCTGATTTCTCCTCGATTTTCCCATGCGATAAAGTCCTAAGTCTTAACATCCTCAGAGGAAGGCTTTGTGTTAGTGCTGTCACCAGTAATAATAATAATAATAATAATAATAATAATAATAATAATAATAATAATAATAATAAATGTATTTATATACCACCTTTCCAAAAAGATCAAAGTACAGGTCTGTTTGGCGAGGACACAGTAGAGAGCCTTCTTAGTGGCTGCTCCTACCCTGTGGACTTCTCTTACACAGGGGACTAGGCTGGCCTCCTTCCTCTTTTGTTTGCAGGCAAAAATCAGTGTCCTTTAAGCAGGTTTTTGACTTTTTGACCAATGGGCTCTCCAGACTGCTCCTAAGGGGCAGCATGCAGCCTCCCCTTTACTGGCTGGATCAGGGCTGCAGCAACCTCACACTGCAGCCCCAATTCAGCCTCTGGAGAGTGCAAAAAGGAGTAGCAAACAGCAGCTCTTTTTTGCACCCTCCAAGGTGCAAAAGCCACAGCGATGTGGCTTTATGACGCCCCTTCAGCACTGCATCATGTGGATGCAGCGCTGGAGGAGTGTCATGATGGCGTGCACCATGTGGACCAGCATGCACCAAAATAGCGCCATGGTGGACAGAGTTAGGGTGTCCAGCGTGAGGACGCTGCACCTTGATTCCAACCGCAAGCCAACACAAAGTGCCAGTCTGTATAGGCTCCAACTTAATGACTAAATTGAACTGACTAATTGAACTGACTAAAATGGCTAATTGTTTTCATGGATCCTTCATATGGGAGTGAGGGTGGGGTACTCTAGCTTTACATTTGCGTGTGTGAGTGCATTTTGATGATTCTATATTTTTAATGAAAGGGTTTTTAAAATAGTGATATTTTGTGTTTTAATTTTTATTACTGTGTTTTTAGCAAATTTTATGTTATTGTTTGTGAGCCACCTTGAGTCCAACACTGGGGAAAAGGCAATATGTAAATGCAATAAATAAATAAGACATTTGGGGCAATCTGTAGGATGCCAGGGGCAGGAAAGTGGTCACCAGATACTCATTAGTGTTGCGCGACATGCAGATGCTATGTGTCCGCGATGTCAAGATGGCAGCGCCCATGTAGTAACAGAGTATGGCTTTCTCTGTGTAGCCCTTTCCTAACCCTAGTACATCCTGGGGACGTACTTTACGCCTGTGCGAGACGGGCCATAGTAAGAAAAAGGCCCTTGTCTGCTATTCTGCTAATTTTAAAGCTAGATTTTAACAGGCTTGGCTTGATAGTTTTGATATTAAAATATTTTTGTTTCCTTAAGAAAAGCTGAAGCCTTGGGAAACTTCAATTGCCTTTCAGAAAGGACTTGAGACTCGACATGGGACTTGAAGGTAGAGACTTAAAACTTGACTTGAAACTTGGAGTAAAGGAGTTGAATACATCTCTGGTTTTCACCAACCTTGTGTTGGACTGTTTTGGACTGCAATCCCCATCATCATTAGTCAACATGGCCAATAGTGAGGGATTATGGGAGCTAAAGTCTCATAGCATTTGAAGAGCACAGTTTAGGGGAGCAGGTACTTAAAATATTACAAAGATAGATAGATTTCTTGCCATTTTTCTGGATATTTCACCTGAAACCAACAAGAAATATGAAAAGAATAATGAACAAACTATGGTTGAAGAAGTAGCACCACTAGACAAGGTTTCTGACTTTGGCTTTATTGTGTTCTGTACAAGCTACACTGAAGGTCCTAGTAGGCCAAAAGGTGGACTATAAAAATAAAGTAGGTAAGTAAATAAATAAATAAATAATAGCAAATTATATTAGGTGTCAAATACCCAAATGGCAGGCAAAAGGAGAAGCAAATTGAATATAGAGAAACCAAAGTGATTTCCAAATTGGAACTGATAGCATTTCCTGCAGATATTCACTCCATGACAGAAGGAATCAACTTAAGGAGGATAAATAACCACTCCTAAATGTCAGCATGGCTAATGCAAAATGTAGCAGCATCACAAGGTTCCTTCTGTTCCTCTGTAAAATGTTACAGGTAAGAGTCAACAAAAGTGAAGAACTTCAAGATTTTTTTTTAAGGCCATGTATCTTTGCAAGAGAATTTTAATAGCTTTTAAAAGCCCTTGAGTTTGGCCAAATCTTGCCTTGTTTTTACTACACTTATGTAACAATATAGAACAAAACCAGAATTAAAATAATGAGAGTGTATTTGAAAGCATATTATAATCTTGTTGGGAGAATTTAAAATATGTCAGGGATAGAAATCAGTTGTTGTTATTAGACGTTGATGACTATCAACCCATTATACTGAATTCCAGTACTAAAAACATTCATCACCATAGGACACCTCTCTTCATCATCCTTTACTGCTTTGGATCCTGCCCTACAAACCATAACTACATTCTTCAGCCAGCCATGTATTCCTCCCACCAGGAAATATAAGGGAATATACCCTCATACACAGGTCTCTAAAGCAAGAAAAACTAACTAGAAAACTAAGAAAAACTCTAAACTAGAAAAACTAACAAGTAAACTGGTAGTTATGAATACATCTCCAAGACCCTCTTTCCTCTACTGCTCTGCTCAAGTCTGTAGACTCAGGCATATCTTAGGCTGTTAATGCTCCCACCTTTGATCTTCACTCTTCCCACATCTGAGTCTAGTCCTTCTCTGTATATATTTTCTACATACAGGTTGAATAAATAGGGTGATAGTATCCAGCCTTGCCTGACCACTTTTCCAATTGGGAACCATTCTGTTTCTCCATAGTTCTTACGGCAGCCTCTTCTCCTGAGTACAAGTCATGCATCAGGACAATCAGATGTACTTGTATTCCCATTTCTTTGAGAGCATTCAATAGTTTTTCATGATCTATGCAGTCAGAAGCTTTACTGAAGTCAATGAAGCACATGCAGATTTTCTTTTGGATTATCCTGGTGTGATCCATTATCTACAGTATGTTTGCAATGTGATCCCTAGTGCCTCTTCCTTTTCTGATATCCTCTTGCACTTCTGGAATTTCTTGTTCCATATATGGCAGGAATCTTTGCTGCAGAATTTTGAACATGACTTTGCTTTCATGGGAAATTAGCGCAATGGTCCTATAGTTACTGCAGTCTTTTGACTCCTTTTCCGTGTATAGGAATCTATACAGATCTTTTCCAGTTTGTGGGCCACTGCTTTGTTTTCCAAATTTGTTGGCAGATTTTAATTAGATCTTGATTTGATTCTGTGGATTGTAGCTGTTATATTGGTTCCTGGTGATTTATTCTTCCAGATTGTTTTGAGTGTGGCTTTCACTTCGCTTTCCAGAATTTGGGGTTCATCTTTGCATGTTTCCTCTTCCCATGTGTCATTTATCCTTTTGCATTATTTATAAAGCTCATGTGTATTGTTTCCATCATTTTATAACATCTTGGTTTTGTGTCATGTTCCTCTTCTGATCACAGAGTATGCCCACCCTTGGTTTAAATTTCTCTTTGATTTCTTGAATCCTGTGGAATAGATCTCTTGTTCTTTTTTCACACCTTCTATCTCTCTGCATTGATTATTATAGAAATTTTCTTGTCCTTGCACACCAAGCATTCATGGTTTTAATTTTGTTCCTGTCTTAAGCAGTTTTGCAGTAGCAGATTGAAATACCCAACCCAGTTTCATTGCAGCTGCTTTCCAAACCCATTTGGTTAAGTACAGACGAGGTTACTCATACTGAGCCTCCAAACATCAAAGTCAAGTTGAAAAGTCAGTAACCCTAGCACAAATGTCTGCTCCAATCTACACAAAGAAACATGAATGTGATTGGGCACTAGAACTAAAACCAATGCTGTGTCATCGTGGTTATAATATTGAGCTAGGACTTGGGAAATTCAGTTTGAAGCCATAAAATTCACTAGGTTATCTTGGGCCAATCTTTTTTCTTAGTTTGGGCTGTCTCACAGGATTGTTGTGAGCAAGTTATGAGCAGGACAGTCATGGAGCTCATTGGAGGTACAGTGGGAAATAAAAACAACAAGTAAATATATAGGGTGGAAAACTAAAAGAGCTTGATCTTCTAGAGCACATCTTTGTTGTTGTGTTCCTTCAGGTTTTTCCAAATTGTGATTACTCTAAGGCAAACCTCTTATGGCGTTTTCTTGGCAAGATTTCTTCAGAGCGGGTTTGCCTCTGCCTTCCTCTGAGGCTGAGAGAGAGTATCACTCAAGATCATCTAGTGGATTTCTATAGCTAAACAGGGGTTTGAACCCTGGTCTCCCAGAGTCCTGTTCCAACACTTAACCCATTATACCACACTGGCTTTCAGGTGTACACCTTACATTCCTCAAAAAAGAACAAAGCAGCCCTTTAAAACATAAAATTAAGAATATCTGGTACATGTTCAACCATCTTCAAAGTGCGGTTAGTCACCAATATCTGTGACATTATTGAGGTCACTGTTACTACACAATTCTGGAGCGTTCCACAGGTTTCCTCCCTCTATGACAGCAGTTTTCGAGGGCTGTTAAGTCCTGTCATTTAAGCAGCAGCAGCTTGCTTTTTAATTTTTCCCCCTTTTTGTCAGCATGACTGAAAATATCCAGCATGCGATAAGTGGCTCTGCGTGGAGCAGCAATGATTAGAATCTGATAAACTATGAATCACTGAAGCTATAAGACAGGAAATAGGGTAGACTAGAGCATTATGTGGCCTTCTGCTGCCTTGTGTAGATCAAACTGAACCTCAAAGCATTGTGCTAGATCAAGCCATGTTAGGAAAAATGCTCTGGAAGAACAATTTCAGGAACAGAGCCTGTGCCTTCAGGTAACCATCATGCTCAGGTACTGTTGCACCTATTGCTAAGAGGTTTCATACAGAGGACTTCAACATATTTCTGAGTAAAGTCTCTAAAGCAAAAAAAAAAAAAAAGCTTAATCGTTTTGAGTCTGAAAAACCATTCTTACCTCTTTCTAAACATAAAGGTTTGGTTGTGAACACGCTGTTCAGATCTGAGCATTGACAGTTCCTTTCTAAAAATAATTCATTCCCGTGATTCATTGTATTGTTTGAAAAAAATAATCCGTTGCTGCTACTAGATGCATGGTTTAACAAGTAACCTGGTACATTAATTGTCACATTTCTCCTTCCTTTTTTGTTGCTTTGGGGAAGACAGTCTTATGATTTGAGAAGAAATTGGCATAAGAAATGAAAAACCTCTTTAAAAGTTCCTACTAAAAGTGAGTTTAAAGTAACTAGAAAACATTTCTCGTCACTCCAGCAATGCAGTTTTGTTTGAGTTTGTTATATTACTTTTGGGATGCAGTTTTCATTCCACTCTGTAACAATCTACAGTTAATTGTGTGACTTATAACTCATTGTTTACAAGCTCTGGTTATGATATGCCAAAGTATCATCACAGCATTTAATGAGAGCTATGGTGATTTGATAGCCAGTTTGGTGTACCACTATGATTTCTGGACTGAAATATGGGAGAAATTCGCTGGCTCACCATAAACCAGTCATTCTCTCTCAGCATGGCCTGCCTTGTGGGATTATTGTGAAGATAACATGAGGAAGAAGAGAGCTATGTATGTTACCTTGTGCTCACTACAGGAAAGACAGTATATAAATATAAATAATGTATTGTCGTCTGCCTTCATGTTGTTTCTGATTTATCCTAGGGTGAATGGAATTACAGTTTTCTTGGCAAGATGTGTCTAGAGGGGGGGGGGTTACAATTGTCTTGCTCTGGGGCTGTCAGACTGTGACTTACCCAAGGTCACCTTTCCATACATAAATGGGGATTCAGACACTCATCTTCTGGAATCCTAATCCATTGCTCAAACCACTACACCACACTGGTTCAGAATAATAGTAATAATAATGTTGTGTGGCTTGGCATTTAATACTTCACACTCTAGTTGTAATGAAGAGTCTTTCAAGGACAGCCTGCAGAGAGTTGGAATATGAGCCACAGCTCAGTTGCCAGGATGAGTATGAAGGATACAAGTCTATCAAAAGAAAAGGGGAATAGAGTTTTGGAAATGATTTTCATAAAGTGAGTGAGGAGATCTTGCAGTATATGACTGATGGCACGCAATAGCATATAATGCTAAATACTACGTCATAATGGAGAGCCAGTGTGATGTACTGGTTTGAGCATTGGACTATTACTCTGGAGACCAGAGTTTGATTCCCCACTTAGCAGTGGAAACCCACTGGGTGAACTTGGGTGAGACACACACTCTCAGCCATGCTAAGTTTGCCTTAGGTTCACCATAATTCAGAAATGACTTGAAGACACTCAACAGCAACATGTTGTAAAGACTATCATTGGCCACTGGATGCTTGCCAACTTCTTTCTATTTCACTTGTACATTCAAAAATAAAAATACATATATAGACACACCCATTTACAAGATATATTTCATCAAACACACAAATCAGCAGAACATTATCACGAGGGGAAAATGTTCCTGTGAAAAGGCTTTCCTCAAACTTTCCACTGCTTTGGAAAGTTGGGAGTACAAAATGATCTACCATTCAAACAGGCCAGATCCCCAAATTATCAATAGCTACTGTCAATATGTGTTGTCAGCAAAATTAATGGAAAAGCAATATGCAGTGTGAAGTTCTTATGCTTCAGCTTGTACAAAGACATCTTGCTGAAATAACCTGGGCAATTAAAAGCAGGTTGAATGACAAACAGAATCTGCAGACACTTTACTCAATCTGGTAGGCAAGAAAGAATTCTGGCTTGTCGCAATGAGTGTAATTAATTTTCCCTCCCCCACCTCCAGAACACCATCTGATTAAAAAAGTTTTCTGCTGAACAGAACTCCCCTTGAATTTCTGCTTGAATTAATACATGCAGGCATCTAGTGCCTGGAGAAAATCCATTTCAACCACAGGTCCCAGAACTATGGCCATTATTAAGAGCAGTGTATACCTTACACCATGAACATACTAGCTATAGGATTCTGGGATTTGTATGTTAAAAAACAAAAATTCTCCAAACTCTGGGTGTAACACGCATATAGAAAACAACAGAAGTAAGCATGACCAGTGTAGAAACAGCTGAATTGGGCCCAGGACTCCTAGGTTTAAATTACCTTTCAGCAACAAGTTGAGAGCCAGTGTGGTACAGTGATTTGAGCGTTGGACTATGATCCTGGAGACCAGGGTTCGAGTCCCTGCTCAACTATGGAAACCTACTCAGTGGACCTTGGGTGAATCAAACACTCTCAACCTCAGAAAACCTCTTCATAGGGTCACCACCATCTGGGAAGAAAGAGTTTGCCCATGTGGCTCCAACTCAGTTGAAGATCTAAGTCATTATTTATTGGAGTGCCCAAATTATAAAGATATAGAAATGCCTTATACAAAGGCTTACGGTTGGTATCAAACAACTCTGACTCATATTTGATCACTTTTTTACTAGGGGACACTGAAACAAGCATTTCTGAAAAGGTAGCCTGTTTTGCTTTTAAAGCATCAGTTATAAGGAGGAAACTCTGATAAGACAATGGTTGGGTTACAGGATAGATTTGAACCCCAACTATTCTTGAATGTCCTCAGCTTTGCAAACCAATGTCATATAGTTTTAGTTTATCCGGCTCCTTATACCTATGTAGATTCATCTGAGCCCTCATGTTTTGTGTGTGTGTGTGTGTGTGTGTGTGTGTGTGTGTGTGTGTGTTTAAGACAAATCCAACTCTGTATTGC
>NC_056525.1:108815827-108862625 GCF_019175285.1 Sceloporus undulatus
AATGTATTATTTTAACAATGTATTTGATGTTTATATTTTATGCTTTATATGGATTACTTTTTGTAATGGTGTACGCTATACAAATAAACTTATTTACTTACTTACTTAGGGTCACCATAAGTCAGAAACAATGTGAAAGCACACAACAAGAACAAACCAATTGAAGTGAATTTGAAACAAAACATTTATTTTTATTGCCATTAATAGTCTATTTGAGGCACGATATTCAGACTTAAAGAGTATTCTTCCATCCCTTGAGCATATTCCCTGCTCCTGCCTTTAAGTCTGGGCAAGGGTTACATCACTGCCAACTAACCAGGCTCTCTATTTGTCCAGGGTTCTTAACCGACTTAAGCTAATACTTAAGAAAGTGAGGAACACATTTAGTATGAATCATGAGTAATATCAGCACCAATGTACTCCTTAGCTATCATTAAGATGTAAGGGAGATTACATTCCAAGAATGAGAAAGCTGCAAGGGTGGAGTCCAAAGTCTCTATATAGCAACAGGTATTATAGCACTAAATGAATACTAGAGTGATAAAATCATAGTAACACAAATGCATTTGTAGGGTTTGTCTCTTGTTTTGACCCAGACAAACATATATGGCATAGAATTATAAACGTGAACTGGTTTTGAACCATTCACAGCTTCCCTCCCACTCCCACCCCACAGAATCCTGAAGAATGCCCCACAGTCATGCCATTTCGCTGCCAGACATCAACAGCATTGATCAAATATCCAGTTGTTCTCACATCACAGTGCTCTTTTCCTCACATTTTATCATTGTCCTCACAAAGGCTATGGAACAACTGTAGCCATGCCATCCTCTTAATTTTATTGGAACCTTTTCAAATCTCACTGAAGAGTCATTAAAACCCAGCCCTCAACATTTGTGTGTTTTCTATTTATCCCTGTTCCACCTGAGTTCAATTTTGAATTTCATCACATCGGGCACCTGTCAGATTTGTCTACTTGAAATGTGAGTGATGATTGTATTTACTCAAGCTGTCAAAGCATTTGCATGAGGACAGTGGCATATTACCACACTTTTACAATTCTAGGTCATCAGAACGTCTGTGTAAGTAGGGTCTACTTGAAGAGATGTGCTTGAGAATGCCTCATCTTGGGATCTGCTTAAGAACAAACTCATAGTGTATATGCCAACAGCCAAAGAAAGAAAAAGAGAAGAGAAGAGATTACATAGGAAGAATCAACAAGCCAGATGGGCAAACCGACTTTTACTTGAAGAGCATGAAATACCCACCATACTATGTTTGCTTTCAGGCTCCTTAAGGCAAAAAAGAGGCTAATTTCGGTTCTAGGATGGGAGCACTTTGTCCTTCACTGTAATCCAGTAACTGGGTGTGTATTTCCCACCTCCCATAATCCCTCAGAAATATTCTAGTTTCATAGGAAATCTGGCATCCTCAAAGCAGTAATTCGCATCATACTTTTGATGCTCTTCTTTATGGCATTACTTACAAATTCAGTGTGCCCTTGGTATCTGATGGGGTTTGGTTATAGGAAGCCCTGTAGATACAAAAAACCATGAGTGCTCAAGTCCCATTAAATACAGTGGTGTAGTAAAATGGTGTCCCTTACAGAAAATGGCAAAATCAAAGTTTGCTTTGCGGGGGGTTGTTTGTTTGTTTTGTAGTTTTTGCAATTGCAGTTTACTGCTTTGTGTGATAAAATCTTGACATATACATGCAGCTGTTTGTGGGTTCAGCAGTGTAACAAAAGTGAGTCTGGATGGGAGTGGAGCACTGGGAATTGAATAGGCACCTTCAACAGTAATGATTTCAAGTTCACAGCCAGATTGTGCTTTGCTGCTTCATTTCATTGCTACTTGAAATTTGGCAAGCAAAAATTTTAAAAGTATCCTAACACAAAGCAAATATTTTCAAAATCTGGAACTATATAATAAGTAAAGCAAATAGA
The DNA here is from genome assembly GCF_019175285.1 of Sceloporus undulatus. NCBI lineage: Eukaryota > Metazoa > Chordata > Lepidosauria > Squamata > Phrynosomatidae > Sceloporus > Sceloporus undulatus. Next base: position 108,817,773 of record NC_056525.1, read on the forward strand.
TCTGTTTCTCTTGCATGGCTGATGGACACATTTTGCATGTTACTTAGAAGGGAGAAAGTGGGAAAGTGCAATTTGTTTGGCAGAGCTATCTCATGCAACATGAGAAACTACATCTGCTAAGTGGCTTGAGGTGCAGTGGCAGCTAGTGACTCCATGTTGTTGGTACAAAGAATCTGCTGCAGATCTTAGTTCAAATCCTGAAGGATCTTATCCAAGTGCTATACCCGATCCCCCTTAAGTTTAGTTCCTTAGATGCAACCTTTAAATTTTGTATTAAAACACAAAAGAGCTTCAGTGTTCCACTGACATGGACATGACCAGCTGCCATTGAGTGACTAATAGACTGAGTGACAAACTAAGACAATCTTGATTCAGATCCTACTTATGAACTGAGTACTATGCTTTCTGGCAAGTTGTTCTCTCTGAGCCTTAACTCTTTGACTACAATACAGAGATAATAACACTAACCTCTGTACCATATTGCTGTAACATGTCACCCATCATGTGTTGCTGGGCTGCATCTTCTCTTGGGTAAGAGACCCAAGAGAGGTTGTAGAAGGATACAGTCCCTGCTCCTCACCTGCCTTCCCTACATCAGGGTATCAGAAGGGTGGGTGGAACCCAGGCTAGGAAGAATCCTCACTCTTCTTCTCCCCAACCTTCCAATGTGAGTCCAATGGAGGCAGGTAGGGGAGAGTGCCTATGCCCAGCAACTGGAATTTTACACACACACACACACAACCTCTTAGAAAATTGCAGTTTTCAAAGACATCTTGGTAATCGGGAGAAAATTGATTAAATTATTCATTCTCCCATGTAGGAACAAATACTTTAACACAGCATATCCTTACTTGGATGAAACCCACTTGGTGACCTTGGGCACATCACATGCTCTCAACCTCAGAAGAAGGCAATGGCTTGCCTCCTCTGATCAAACATGCCAAGAAACCCCTATGAGAGGTTCACCTTAGGGTCCACATAAGTCAGAAACTACTTGAAGGCAAACAACAACAGCAAATCCTTACTAGGACCTCATTGGCATGCCAATATTTGTTGGCTTTAAGTGCTGACAGCACGTAATTGCTCAACCTATACTCAATGTAGCTAGGTTTGGTAATGCTAGTGGGATGGGGGTAGGGATACAGGGGAAGGGAACTTCAAGCCCCTGGACCAAATCTAGTCAAGGGATAGTCCCAGTATGACTCACAAAGGCTCCTCCACAAAGCCCTCTTTCCTAATAAGAAGCTGCCTTATACAGTTGGGCCAATAATTCAACATTCACTACTAATTGGAACCCACTAAGAATGGCAATAAGGCTTCCAATAAGGCACAAAGTAATTCAGTCAGCCTACTTCCAAACAGACATGTCCAAGATTGCACTATATTTGAATATCTGGGATAATATGTTCAGGATTGCACTATGTTCAGTTATCAAAAAGAAAGTCTAATATGAGACGTCATCCATGAGAGGCATATGCTTTGTGGTTGAGCCACGGCATCTTCTAAACAATGCTTCTGTTGGCTTTCATCCAGCATGTACAGCTGTTCACAACCGGCATATAGAGTATGTGTATATAAAAACTTAAATTTATTGAAACAATGTGTTTGTAAAATGATTAAAATAGTACATAAATACATATAAAAGACAGAAACAAACATTAAACTAAATTGATCAGTGTTGGAGAATGAGCTTTACGTAACTGGAAGATTCATAGGAACCCATAATACAGCTTTATAAATGCAAAATACCTATTCTGTCTGAGCAAACTAGTTTCAAGCTTTATGAATCATTTTTACTTTGTTTGCTTAAACTGCACTTCATTTTGTCATGTTAATGCACAGCTAACTGTGGGTAAGTTTTGTCTATCTGTTCTTGATAGCTAAAGAGCTGTCATGACTTAACTTTCCAAGTAGGGTGCTGGGGGAAATAAGTAAAAAGCTGGTTATTTCTTTAATAGAGCAATTGTAAAAACTTTTTTTGTTGTTCTTTCTACTGTCAATTTAAACACACCTTCAGAACTTTTAAAAAGATGAAGCTATATCTTGGTGGGAGATTCAGATAATTCTTTGCAGTCCAGGACATGATGTCAGATATAAGCAACTTGTGCGTCTAACTCTCCACTTAAGTTCTGCATTTTACGCTGATGTGTTCAAAGTGATAATGGAAAGTTCTCTTTTTAAAAAAAAAGAAGGGAAAAAAGGATTTGCCATTTCCAGCATAAAGTGATAATCTGATGACATATTTTCTTGCATCTGTCCCTGAACATTTATTCTAAAACACTTTCAGTTCTTAACTTCGTCTTTCAAATGAGCAGGGGATTACCGCAGTACCCAATGGGAAGCAGCATTTATTTAATACTAAGCCCTTTTGCTGAAAGTAGGTGGGCTGGAGGACTGGAATACTATAGTGTATCCTCAAAGGTATTTGTTGAACCATTAGAGTAATGGTTTACAGCTATTAAATAAAATTGCAGTTCTTTTTTTTTTTTTTTTAAGGATAAGCAAAGTGCATTCTTTTTAAAACACACACACCTAAAATCTTGGCTGCAAAAGACTAAGGAGAGTGGTGCTATTAACTAGCTCCTTACCAGAGTGAGTCAATACAATAAATAAATTACTATTGAAATGTTTGACATATGAAGTAGCATCAACAACATACTTCCAACTTGTGTGGCTAGTGTTATTTTTGCACGCCTTCAAGTTGTTTCCAGTTTATGGCAGCCCTAAGTTGAATGTATCACAGATCTTTCTTGGCAAGATTTGCTCAGAGGGGGTTTGTGTTTGCCTTTCTCTGAGGCAGAGTAACTTGCCCACACTCACTCAGTGGGTTTACTGCCTGAGGGGCTAAGTACCAGACTTCTTTTTTTTCTTTTGACTATTTAGAACCAATGTTGTAAGAAAACAAAGAGATCTGACTTTTTCCTCTCCCAGGACCACATTAGATTAGCTAATTATGCAATGCTAGCAGAGTCTGCACCTCTTTTGTACAGATTTTAAAGCACATACTATATTGATCTTAGAGCTCATACCAAAAACAGCAATTCCAAAATGGGTTCACCAAGAACAACTCTGTGATGCATTGATCACGAAAGACAACTCTATTCTATATGTCATGGAATTTCATATAGACAGTCTACATACTCACACACCATAGTTCAGTAGCTCAGGAAAAGCTCTCCATGCAAAAAGTCCCCAAATTCTTGGCATTTCCATTGCTCAGATGACGACGTGGTGGGGTCCACTACTGAAACTCTACTGTTAGTGAGGAAAGAAAATAGTGGGTTTGATGCACCAATGGGCTAACTTGGTATAAGGCAACTTTCTATGTTCTTCCCAAATTTTGGTGATGACTGATGAGATGTAAGGAGATTTTTTTCACACTATGGCCAACATCCAGTAGAGGTATTGTAATGTGTAATGTAAAGTAGTACCAGCTGTTGTTATTGTTGCTGTTCTTGTTGTGTGCCTTCAAGTCATTTCCGACTTAGGTGACCCTATCACAGGGTTTTCTTGGCAAGTTTCTTCAAAGGAGGTTTGTCATTGCCATCCTCTGAGGCTACGACTTGCCCAAAGTTTTTATGCTTGAGCAGGAAATTGAATCCTGATCTCCAGAGTCATAGTCCAACACTCAAACCACTACATCATGTTGGTTCTTCTGGACTTTAAAATACACCAGTAGTACACATTTATACAATGTCTTCAGAAGTGCTGGTGGATCATCTTTTGCACAGTTGTAACCGGGATGTGACCATTATCCAAGATCCTTTTAAAACTTCAGTGTTGGTGGAAGCACATTTATACCCACCTTTATTGCCTTTTTGCCCACTTTATTTATGCCAATAATCCTTTATGATACAGTATAGATGAGGGACTTCTTCTTTTTATAAACCAAGTGTTATTGATCCACATGGAAAAGAATTAGTCAAAATTAGTCAAAACAATTAAATAGCATCTGTAATGCCTGAACAAAGGTTTGAAGGTGAGGATTAGGCAGTTGATAGATGGCTCAAATAATACCTTCAAAGCATTCCTGAGGGGATCCAAATGAGATTCCACAAAGTGCCAAATTCAACACACACAAGCCACAGGTTCCCCACCCCTGTGTTTTAGCTAAAGGCAACTTGCCATGGGAATAGTGTTTTCAGTGATACCATCTTGGTGAACATAGCATGACTGGCTCTAAAATGTACAACATTTTTTCCTCTTTGAACAACTCTCCTTTCATTTAGCCACCAGCCTAAAAAGTGAATGTATCTGTTTGACTAAAGAGAGTACTTCTTTTGTATCACATGAGTGAAGAGCAACAAAAACATTTACCCTCTCTCACCTCAACACAAGATCATTTGCTGTTTTGGGAGGGTTTTAACAAAAAAACTCCTTTCTATCATATTTGTATCCCATCCATCCTACAAGAACTGATGGCACCATACCTGCCCTATTAAAATTTTCCCCATTGCAGCCTTGATAGAAAACTGACAAGCAAGAAAAGGAATGCATAATCTGAAAGCAAACTTTGTTAATGTTGCAAAATGAGGAAGGGGGTGATTTTATCACATACAACTGAAAGTAAAAACCTGTTAGGCTTAAAGGTGATGCCACATTTCCTTTTTTCCCCACCTCCCCTTCCTTCCTCCGTTTTGTGAAAAGAGACTGATCAGTGCAAATGCTCTGTTCTCTTCCTATCCCCTACCACTATTTCATTTATACTTTGGGATGTTAATATTTAAGTTAGCATCCATGGTAACAGCATTTTTCTCTCCTTTAGAAAATGATTTAGTTAGGAAGAAAACAACAGATTGAAATCCCACTGAGTAATTTTCACAAAAGTTGATAAAATATGAGAAGATGCAACTGCTAGCAAAGTTCTTTAGCCAAATGTCAGAAGCATTACTGCTATTCTTTAAATGTATACACAGAAAGCGAGAAAGACATGCACAAATACACATGCCAGTTACAGGCACAGAGTGTACCAGAAGCCCATGGGTTCTAAATATTTAGCATTCAGTTCCTAGTTTGTGTCCCACCCTTTGATAACCAGGAACAAAATTGCTTTTCTGTTGCATAAAGAATCTTTCAAATTCAATTGCTTATCTCCTCGTTCATTCAAGAGAGGGAGACCTCCGATTTACAGGCACCAGAACCCATGATACAAATACAGTATATTAAGCACATAACAGAGCTCTAAAAACTAACCAAAACACAGTCTATTGATTTTAAACTTCTATATCAAGGTAGCCTCCAGTGGCCTCAACTGCATCCCAGGCTATGTGAAATTCCAATTATCTGAATTTCTATATATGGGATAAGCATTTAGTTATCAACATCCACCATAAAACATATTTTCAGCTGTTATTAAAGCACTATTACTACGTGGAATTGAATGTGTTTCTACTGAGAAGCAAAATGTCATTGAAGCAACCGAAGCAGCGTCCTCCGTAAGAAATTCCCCTTTGCAGTTATGAATAGCATGCAGGCTCTGATAGTGGGAGTGGATATGTCATTGCAGAATACAAAATGAGCCATGGCAAAGATCCATTTGATGAGCTCCCAAGCCTTTGCCCTGAAATAAGTCACTATTTGAGCATGCTTTTTTACCTTCTGTAATAAGCCACTGTGATAATATTTGCCATGCTAATTAATTGTGGCACATGGAAATACAATAAATACCTAAGGAATAGCATGCCAACACCCCAAAAGGGTTATTTTCAATTGAAAACACTTATTTCTTGCCTGCTTCTTCCTTTTCTTATTCTTAAGAGAAGCTACCAAATAATGAATCAAAAGAATTAGGACTTCTTTCCTTTAATTAAACACATACACACCCTTGGTGTACAAACACATTCAAATATTTCACCTGAATCTACACATAGACATTACCTCATCTTCATCCATAGTGACATGTCTTTCAAACACTAATGCTTTATAATTACATCCATTACAAGAGAACTGTAGACTGTAGAGAAGCAGCCCGGATATGAGGCAAAATGTATTCTTATGTATCTGTGGCTGCAACTGCATTGCAGAAATAATTCAGTTTAACTTTAACTATCATAGATCCATGCTATGGAATTCTGGGGATAGTAGTTTTGTCAGATATTGAGCCATCTCTGTCAAAGAGCTCTGGTACTACAACAAACTACAATTTTCAAAATTCCATAGCATTGAGCCATGGAAGTTAAAGTGGTATCAGACTGGATTATTTCTGCAGTGCAGATGCAGCCATAGACTCCACTGGTAGTGGTCATGAAGCGTGAGGTTGTGTTGATTGCTCTTCAGAGGGAATGTGAAGAAAACTGGTTTATTCCTTGAGACACAGATAAATATAAGTATAAGCACTTAAGGTTATATTTATTATACCATAAATAATAAATAACAATTACATTAAATAAAATAATAAATAAATAAAAATAAAATAATAAAAATAATATTTGAATTCATGCTAACAATGGTAAGAAGAAGTCAGCATGGCAAAAGTGAATGTTTCAATAGCTGCATATAATTACCCATCGTTCCTTCAGTCTTCTGTTTCGTTAGCAATGTGTTGCTAACTATTTAAATTGCTATTTATCTTTTAATATGTTTTAAAGTGTAAAATGTTTAATTCTATTTTAAGGGAGGAAAGGTTGGGGGATGTGCTCTGTATAATTTTTAATGCTGTAAGCCGCTCCACTTGCCTGAGCATAGATGGGGCGGGATATAAATAATTTATTATTATTATTATTATTATTATTCGCAATAGAATAGAATAGAATTCTATTCTATTCTATTATTCACTGTAGATTTTTTTTCTCTACAGATTTTTAACATTTTTGCTTGATGAGGAAGACAACAAAGTTTCATAAGCTTGCATGAAGCATTTTCTGCATTTTGGTTGGCCAAAAAAAGTATCACGCTTTTGTAGATTTTGGATTTTGTTGTGTTTTGCTGTATGGTCAACATGGCTACACCTGAATGTGTTTCCTGTATCTGGAGATGCTGAATTTTGCTGCAACAGAGGGTCTTTAACAAGACAGAGCAATGAACTGGGGCTTAATTTGTTGTGGTTTCACCTTCAGCAATGGTAAAACTCTTTCATTGAACTACATTTGGCAAGTTTTACTTATACAGTACCTAAATGTTTTTCCAAATGTACAGAGACTGTTTGAGAAATTCAGTGTTCTTTGCCTAAGAAAGGAGCAGTTAGCTTCATACAGGACAGGGGCAGCTGAATCTCAAGAGAAGTTATTTTTTGGTTTCTAATGAAGCTGAAATTTTATTACTGGTCATTTATTGCCCTTTGTTCCTGGTCTTCACAAGGCCAAGAAGGAGTAGCCTCGGCCTGCAATGAAATCCCTCAACACCATCTTAATTTTTTTAAAATAATATAAAATAATTTATTTACATTCAAAAGGGATCTCGGTTACATACAATAATGTTCCAATTCCCTGTTCCATTCTTACTGTAAGACTTGCATATCATACTTATTTATAGATAACAGACATTTATACATATAAATTGTTGGTTTGGCTTTTTGGTTGACCTTTTTGGTTGACCTCAACTAATGTCTTGAATATTAAAGGAACCTTGGATGCACTTTAAGCTACAGAGCCAAATCTGGATTGTAACCAACATTTCAGTTATAAATATTGCCTTTTAGCTGATAGAGGTAGTTTAAACTGCTCCTGCAAAATTGAAAAGGGCAAAAACTCATTCTCAACACCAAGTATCTGATTTAAGGTAACAGTCCCATTATTGGCCCACACCTTTCATAAAAATGGTTCCTTACCCATTTTCAAATCTGGAGTCTCCCATAAAGTCAATTTGGCATGAGCATATAGATCAAACTGCAGTTGACAAGACAATATTTGCCACACAGTTCTGAGTGCTGAAATTGTTGGCAGAATACCTTTTTAAAAATAAAATAAGAACTATAGCAAGTATCAGCTGATCCATCATTATCTAAATGACTGAGAAACTGAATGCTGTTCCTATGCCAGTATTAGCAGCAGAAGAACAGAGCTCTGGGTTACATTAGGGTGAATCTTTAGACTTGTCTCATCCACAAGTGATGCCAAACCATCCAACAGTGCTACCTCCAGTGAATGGGAGGTTACATGCATAGTGTATATGTGCCTATGAAATAGAAACGGACAAAGTGTGAGGAGGAGAAGAATGTAGCAGGAAGTGGATGGAGGATGTTGTGTCTCTGTGTGAGTGGAAGAAGGAAAGACATGGAAAGAAAGTATGAATATCTGAATGTGTGTATGAAAGAGTGTATTTTTAACTGAGAAAGAAGAGATACCTTCCAATGATATGTAGCTCCTGCAGAATGAACAGGTTTATAGTTGCTGAAAAGCAGGGGTGAGTCAAATGGTGCATTCAGCTGCACAAGGTTGCCATTTAACACAAAGGTTGCATAGCACAATCCATGCATAACCCTGATATTTTCCTAGTCTGAGGAGTCCAGAAAAAAAGCAGTATCTTCTACCCTGGAAGGTCTAACAAGGGACCATTTTATCCTGCTAAGTATCTTCTTGTTTTGTATTCCTCTAATTTACAGCAGGGTTGATGCCAGGTAACATGTCTGTCATGCTACATCCTTCCTGCACTTTTTGTTCTTATTAAAGCAGTGGTGTGAATTGTTATTATTATTATTATTTTCTTATATCCCACCTTTCTCCCAATCTAGGGACTCAAGGCAGTGAACAACAACTTACTACAATTTAAAACAGTACAACATTAAAATACATAAATATAAAATGTAAAAAACAATTAAACAATTTTAAGCGTTAAAACAATTATGAATTAAAATTGCTATCTCAACACCCTAGTGGGTTTGTAAAGGGAGATACGGTCCTTCAAATAACCCTGACCCAAGCTGTAAATGTAAACACTAAAAATAAAAGAAAAATGACACAAGGCCAAATGCAGGATTTCTTAGCTCAATGATAAATACACCATGAGTTCATTCCTTCCTCTAAACAAGAAATCAGTCTGTGAAATGCAGTGGTATCCTTTTCTAGCTGGGAAAAAGCATTTTATTATTAATGTTATACTACATATACTTCCTGGAATAAATGAGTTTTGAATATACACTCAGCTATTTCCAAGTGAAGCAGCCACACAGGTCAGTGTCCTTTTTAGGATCATATCAAGTGCCTTAATTTTGGCCTCAAAACCTGGCCTCAATTTATACATGAGGTCAATTCATAGTACAGTATATACAGTAGCTATGCTCACAGCAGACCAACCCTAAGCATTTGGTATGGGGGGAAATGGCCTCAAATTATATAACAAATGCTGCAAGTGTCCATCTGTGTGAGCATGGCTGGTGCACCACTTCCTTACTCTCAGCTCCTTAGGCCCCAATCTCTAATGTAGCAGGAATCCAGAACACTCATGAGGGGCTCTCCTCTTGCATAACTTGGAGAGGGCCTTATATAGGCCTGCCTTACATGTCTTGGTCATTCTTAAATTGGTCTGAAAAATGAATGGACTGTCCCCTATTACTGTCCAGAAAACCTGTTAACTCTATTTGCTATTAAAGAAAAGTGGTCAGTGACTTGTTTATGATTCTTACAAAGGAACAAGTATTTCTACATATGTCCAGATGCATAACCTATATTCAGGGCAACAGGCTGCTATTAGAACTGAATACAGAGAAACAGAATAGTTCCTAATCAGCAAAGGGGTCAGCCAAGGCTGCATACTATCACCCTATTTATTTAACCTGTATGCAGAAAATATTATATGCAGAGTGGGCTTGGATTCAGAAGGAGGAGGAGTGATGATCAGAGGAAGGAACATTAACAATCTAAGATATGCAGATGACACAATAGTACTAGCAGAAACCAACGAAGACCTGTACATTCAGCAGTATTTGTGCTGCAGAATTGAGCATTGATAAGTATTTTCCTAGAGATGCTTATCTTTAACACCTATTTGTCAGGCAGACATAACATGGTCCTCTTCATCTTGAGAACATTATTATTTATTTTATTTAGTGCAGATGAGAAGAATTTTGTTGCCATTTAATTTTAAAGAATTTACCCAAACAGACATGTTTCTTCATCTATGGGATGAAAGACTCTGAAGTTTTAAAAAAAGATTCAAATGTGAGAGAAAATGAAACAGACAGATTTACCCCATCCGTTTTCACAATTTACACATACATATTTTCCTCCCAGTTAAATGCTCAACCAAATCTCTGATCTTGTCGGAATGAACCAAAAGACTCATTCCCACCACCTCCATTCTGTTGGCGTCCTGTTCAGACAATGCTCGACTCAATCCTGGTTCTGGTGCAAACAGTCTGACATGTTCAGCACCACCAGTTAAAATGAATTAAAATAACATACCTGATACTTGAGATCTTCCAAGAAGATCCAGAGCCCTCTTTTCCCATACTGGGGTGGCTGTTTGCATCAACATTCCCCAGAGCTGTCCAGCACATCTGCTGATGTCACCAGTCACTTGGCCTGAGGTCAGAATGAGGTGCCCAGCCATGTGATCATCACTTTGCACCTTGTTCTGACTTTAGAAGCAAGTGAACCTCAGCAGCAGATACACTGGGTGGCTTAGCAGGAAATTCATGCAGACAACTGCCCCCGTGCATGAACGGAGGGCCAGGGCAGCTCTGGGGCCTGGATACTCCAGAATGCCCTGGAGAATTCGGACTCATGCAGAAAGGGCCCCTGCCTCAAAAAAAGTATGGGTATAAACAAAGACTATCACTTTTATTTTACAATCAGCTGCCTATTTACATCTGCAAAACTAAATAATGTCTCCTGGCCTGAACCTCACCAGCTAGTAGCTGCATTTGGTGAACGAGATCTGTTCAGGTTCTGGCTAGGGGCAACGATGATGTTTCCACCCCAAGCGAGTAAGGGTCTTGCTTCTGATTGTCCCAACCTTTCTCGCTAGTGAGAGGGAGCTGGAAACATTTAGACAGTTAGAAACTGAAAGGATCTCCTTTGCCCAGTGCATCTGCTGGCTCTAAAAGTGGGCTGGATTTACAATTAGATTATATAGCAATAGAATTTACATTTCTATACAGTTCAAAAGTGAACTCAGTGCTCTCTAAGCAGTTTACAATCTATAAGACAATTGCCTCAAACAAGCTGGGTCCTCACTTTACCGACCTATGAAAGGATGGAAAGCTGAGTCACCCTTGGAAACCTGGGATCAACTCACAAACTTATGGCTGCATTACTGTCATTTAACTACTGCACCACTAGGGCTCCTATATAGTCTTAATGAATACAGATAAGATCTTACTCAATACTGATTTACAATTAGATTACATAGTGGTAAAGAAGGCCAGCATAAAGGAGCAGCCACAGGCCACTCCATGTCCAGGAAAGCAGCCTGGTATGCTGACAGCACAAGTCCCAACACTAAACAGATAAGCAGCTCACAGAGCCAGTGAAGTTAGAAACACAAAAGCAAAGTCCCGTACTAGAAAGTCCAGAGCAAAGAGGTCAAACCTATAGAGTTTTCCAGCAGTCCGAAGGCAAGGGTTCCAGCGAGGCAGGTTAATGAGGCAGTCTGAAGGTCAAGAGTTCCAGGTAGTCAAGATGAGTAAACAGTCTGAGCATAAGGTTCAGGCCAACGAACACAGAGAGCCAAGCATGCTTTTGCTAGCAAGCTCAGATAATCTCTGACAATGGGCCTGGAGTCCTCCACTTGTTTATATTCCAGCTGTCGTGAGCACAGCTGTTTGTTGATCGGATAGCGTTTTTCATAAAGCCTCCTCAAACACTGGAGGCACGCCCCTTCAGACTTTCTCTGACTGAATGTCCCCCCCCCCCTCCTCCAGGTGTCTTGTGCCTGGAATCTCTGTTGCTGGGAGCCTTGATTGCTGAGCCTCCTGACAAACCAGACTCTGCTTGAGCTGGCAGGGTAAAGCTAGAGCCTGCCTCAGCTTCAGGCTCAAACTGGGACTCTAGCTCAGCCCCCTCATCCTCCAAGTTCTCAGCTTGCCTGGGCATGACACTCCAGCCCCAATCGGGCTGGGACCATGGCAACCAGACAGCCTGCTTCTAAAGAAGGCTGCCATCACGATCCTGAAAGGGTCACCAGCAGGAGAGATTTAATCCACTCCTTGAACATTCTGGCTCTTGCCTCCTCAGTGGAACTTCAGAGCAGCTTCCAGCCACTTCAAGGGCATGTGTCATCTGAACACCACACCCGCGAAGTGATCAGAAGATGCTCCTCTTGGCCCATCTGTTTCAGGCCATAGTCTTACTGAATATGGCTATGAGTCTGTAACTGAAGCAGTAAATACAAGCCAATAATAACAACAATACCCCCCTCCCGCCTTGGTACTGGTGTCCTGTGACAGATGTAAGAGGAGAAAATGCCCTCTTTTAGAATTGGAATATGAGGCCACCAAGTTATCTAAGTTAATGATTTAGAATTGACATTAGAATCTGGGACAAAAATGCCATGGGTGATTGCCTTGAGAAAAAGCTTGGTAATATTTGCACAGGTCAAGTCTGCTTCAATTGCTTAAAGGGATAGCTGAATATTGAGGAAAGCACCTGAAATATTATGTCTTTGCTTTTCTTTTCAAACACTTCCTACTTATTATTATCACAGCTGCAGAACTGTATTCCCCAAATCCAGCATATTCATGGATTCTCTCTGAGTTCTGGATGTGCCCAAATGAAGTTGGAATTGATGTGTTTCATCTAAACATGTCAGTCAGGACAGTGCTGATGCCCCAGAGTTACCATAATCTCTAAAGCACTGGACAAACAAGTCCATTTGTTTATCACTTTTCTTACTAAGGAACTGTGTTTTTATTAAAGAGATCAATCACTGGTATACAGTTTAACAGCTTGGGCTATAAAGTGGGGGGCGGAGGAAAACAGAAGCTGGTTTTAAAACTGCACAACTCACAAACCATTGAAAAGGCTGTAAAAATCAGCTGTTACTTTCAGAGAAATAAAAATACTTGATGGTTCCTCATGGAGTCAAAATGCATCTTATTAGATAAGAATGTGGGCATCCAAAGAAATCTGTGCTTAGTCTAATGGAATAAAAAAGTTCTTCCGTTACATTTAAAAAAAAATACAGCCTGAAACAAAGAAAAATACTATATTAAGTATTTATTTGGTGTTTTTCCTCTGTCCGCAAAGAATTCCATATACATTTTCTCCCAGGGCCTGAAGTAACAAATTGCAAGTAACATTTTCTTTAGTAATGAGGACATAGTGAAGTAATATTTCACATGTAACACAAGTGGTAGGGAGCATTTTACTGTTGCAGACTCAGTAGTAACAGTCTCTAGTTAATTTCTGGAATTTTAGTGGCATTTAGGAAGGATTTTTTAATCCTCTTTTCTCACTCCTAAAGTGTGTTTTCCTCAAGTAACAAGCAATATGATCAATAACACAATGGCCAGAATTGTGTTCATTACATATATTGAATATGCATAAAACTCTTCTGTAACTCATTTCAATGAATTCATGGTTACAATAATGTTGGTGATGTAGCTGGGATGATAAACCAGGATGAGATCCTGGTCAGCTGACTGAGATGAAACTAAAGTTGCCTGGTTCAGATGTAAAGAGAAACTCTGGCATAATATGGGCCAGGAATGACACACCTAGCCTGATGTGCAAAGGAGTGCTCAGCCCTAACACTAGATGCTGGCTTCACAAACTGTGTTTCTGACACTGGGAAAGGTCAACCGAACCTGACATCAGTCTTCATTAATATACTGGCAGATTCCATCTGAAAGTAGATGAAAGGCTTTATAAACTGGGTTCCAATGATCATTTGACAAAGGTATATACTGATTAAGAGTTGGAGATGCTGGACTTTCGTTTCCATTTTCTTTCCTCTTTTCTTTTTGTTTCCCCTTTTGCTATAAAATACAATTAGCCTGACCTGTCCAGGCCAGGTCTCTATATCACCCACTCTTTAAGACAAAAGTCTGCCCATCTATTGACAACTACGTTATATGAGACAGAAGTTACACCTGCTGATGGATATAGAAATGTATTAAGCCTCTGCATTTTCTGAGAAAGTTATGCCAAAGTTAAAGAAACAATGATTGAGTATGACAAAGCTCAAGACAGCCAAAGTTCAAGAGATGATACTTTGAGCCTGAGTTTCTGTGATAATTCAAAACCAGTCATCTCAGCAAAACAAAAATGATGACCAAAACTTTACTAGAGCTGCTAAAGCTCTTGCAATAACTAACTACATAGATACAGTAAGCTATCATCCCTCCTGAAGGGATGGGAATATATGAGGGACCTTATGTGGAGGAACCACTCACCAAATTCTAGCACTCTAATTTGGATGTTTATGACCAAGACACAGAACAAGGCCAGCCTGGAGAGGCCAAGGCTCCAGAGATGCCAGCTACTCAAGGGTTGCTGCAGATGGTCTGCTCTGCCCCGCAACCCTTGCCATGGAAGAAAGAACAGGAGAAAATAAGGGAGCATGGTGGTCATGGTAATCGTGGTGGCAGCTGCTGCTCCTCATCTAAGGGGCCACACTCAGACCTCATTGAGCAAGGAGGCAGGGCAACCTGAAGACCCAGCTATGGTTTTTAATGCCTGCTGGAACAAAAGAACTATGGAAAGGGCAGGCCAGGAAAATCAACTGTGGAGTGTCACAAGTGTATTTTTTCTAGACCCCCCCATGCTATTGCCAATGGCCCCAGCAGGCATTCAAAACAATAGCCAGGTTTTATCACCTATCTCCTTCACCCTGAGGAGCATAGTGCCATTTTCCCTCCTCCTCTTTTCAGGGCAAGGAGGGTGGTGACAGAGGTTGGAAGGAGTGGGTGGGTGGATGGGCATGACTAATATGATATCATTGGCCTGTTACAGACAGGCCAAAATAAAGCTGCTTCGAGTCACTTTGGAGGTATGGTATTTCAATGATGCATGCGTCCTAAGAGTCTAAAAGCCACACCAAAGCCACGTGCCAGTTCTAAGGACTGGAGTGCAGCTTTGGTGCAGCTTTTGGACTCGAAGCAGCTTTATTTTGGCCTGTCTGTAACAGGCCATTGTGACTTTTAAGAGTTTGCATTGAGCATCTTTAAAAGTCATGGTTCTGAATCCACTGAGCATCATCTCCAAAACATCATTCATCTAAAACTTTTAAAGCATCCAAGGCCATCTGATTTCACTCCAGGAGACCACCTATCTCTGAGAATATTTTGTTAATGTTCACAACGCTTTGTTATTGTATTAACATGAAACTAACAGTAGGGAAAAATTAGAAACAGAAAATTGAGAAATTCATCCATTCTGGCTTTTCAGTCTTTATGCTTCTATCTCCTTTTTGCTATTAGAGCAATGGGAATGCTTAGCACGTGTAGGGTTTCCTGCATGCATTTAGCCACATTTCACAATAGCTCTCAAACTTTCCCTTTGTTCAGCCATGGAAAGTAACCTTTGCACACCGATGCCTGATGAACTAATTAACCAGTCCATGTGAGACCCCAGCAATTTGCAGGTGGCTGTGATCGCACACCTGATCAAGATGATGATGGGTCACAGCTCTGCTACATGAGCCTTTCCCTTAACTAGAAGGGACTTGCTATTCTGCATGAAATGTACACT
Organism: Sceloporus undulatus; assembly: GCF_019175285.1. Classification (NCBI taxonomy): domain Eukaryota; kingdom Metazoa; phylum Chordata; class Lepidosauria; order Squamata; family Phrynosomatidae; genus Sceloporus; species Sceloporus undulatus. Next base: position 108,833,339 of record NC_056525.1, read on the forward strand.
TAGGAGAACTTTTAATAATAATAATAATAAAATTTTTATTTATATACCGCTTTTCCGCAGCGATCAAAGCGGTTCACAGTAGTATCAAATATACATAACATCAAATGAAATTACACATTATATAAAATACAAAATAAATAAAACCACGAATACATATGTAATTAAACAACTTTCTTAAAATCACATGTAAAGAACATTAATAACATCTGCCAGTCATAAAAGCATCTTCAACAGGAAATAATTTCTACAAGGGGTCAGAAGGATATGCAGACCGGAAAAGATGGGTCTTTAAGGTTTTCTTAAAGGCATCTAAGGAAGAGCTCAGCCTTATCTCCTCCGGGAGATTGTTCCAGTTTGTGGGAGCTACAGAAGAGAATGCTTTATGGCGAGTTGATGCCAATCTCGTCTTAGGATATTCAAGTAAGCATTTCCCTGTAGTTCTGAGAGTGCGGGGCGGATTGTATGGGGAGAGGCGTTCCCTCAAGTATGTAACCATAATGCTGCTTGCTTGCCTTTTGTTTTCTGAAAATTAATTTCTGTAGGGCACAGTAGTGAGTCTATTTCCATGCATACAGTGGCGTCCCCACCCCCTAGTGTCACCTGGTGTTGGGTGGGCTGCCAAGGGAGGCAAAAGGGTGCACTCAGCCCTCTCCTTTACTGCTGGCCTCCTCATGAGGATACTGGCAGCACCACAGTGAAGTCAGGAGGGGCACATTTGCCCCTTCTCGCCCCACAGTGGAAGGAGGAGCCCAATCCCTCTTCTGGGATGTCACTTAGTATGGGCTGCATCCCCTACATCCCTTTGGTGAAGCCACTGCCTGTATAACATCTGCTAAAGGACTATGCATCTTAGCAGATCCAGAACCAGCCTCCAGAAAAGGGGCTAATGCCCTGGAAAACACTAAACCTACCCAAAAATCCTTTTAAAAGATGATAACACAAATATCTTTTCATGTCTAAGGCCACATCAAAACAGGTATATCATATCCTTCTCAGATCTGCAGTGAATTGAATCTCTCTCTCTCTCTCGTTTTATGCATACTAAAACTACAGTGGAAGCCTTGAATGATCACTAGCTTCTGGGTTTACCACTGGTGGTGGCTTCCTGCTTCTTTTGGAAAGGGCTTTCATTAGCCTGCTCTCCAAGTTTTCTATGGTTTGTGCTCTGGGAGCTGAAGTGGTTTTATAGCACCAGGTTTTCCTTCCCAGTGGAAATAATATTAAGTTGATCAGCAGGCTGTTTGCAAATGTTGCAAGCAGAAGAAGGACAGAAGGAAGAAACCATCTTTCATCTCCGATCAGCAATTCCTGTTGCTAGAGATTAAGGCAATATTTCATAAGGAACATATGGCAACGTCTGCAGCCATCAGGAACACTTCATGGAACTGTGACTCCAAGTGTCCCCCAACTAGCCTTCCTGATTGCTACTAATTAGAGCAAAGGCAGGAGGCCCACTGAAGTCTCAAAGAAGCCTAAAATTTCAAAGCCCCTTTGCAAAGCTAGACTGATTGGGAGGACCATTAAGACATTGCGATCATTTACGATTATATTGCCGCCCCCCCCCCCCCCCACACCCCCTTTTTTTTTTTTAAAGTATCTATGCTTTTGGATGTGAGACATAATTTAAACAAAGAAAGATTTAAGAATTACCTAAGATCATTCTGTGAGGCATTGGGGAACGTTAAGAAAGATGTTGCAACAGTTGCACAAAGCAAATATATATACGTTTGAATCTGCAATACAATTTTTTCTCTAAAAATGGACAGAGCTGCTTTCTACTCAAACAACATGAGAAGCACTATTAATTGGGAACACACCATGTTAGTTGAGACTTTTATGCCTAATACTACGCACTTCACCCCTCTCTCTCCCACCCTGCATGCGATCTGCTCTGCCAAGAAGCAGTGGGACAGTCCAAATAGTCTGATTCTGATGAGAGTGGTAGACTGAAATTTACACTGTCAAGCTCAGCAGAAAGTGAAGGTCAACAGGAAGCCACTCTGCACCAGTTAAACTCTCAGGTGGAGGAAGGTGTGGCTGCATAATTATTTGCCAAGATCCTACATTACCAACTATGGTGCTGTACAGAGCAGTGCAAAGCGCCGGCCTGCACACATACTAGAATTGCCTCGGGGCCTCCTTTCCAGACGCCCCGCAACCCTAGTACATTGTCGTGGCATTGTAATGGCGGCGCCCATGTAGAAAGGGTGCTGCCATTACGACGTCACGGCTGCGCAGCCTCCAAATGGGACGCCACAGATGTAATGTCTTGGCGCTGCCGAAGGGCCTGGAAAAAGCGGCGGCCTGGAAAAGCAGCGGATCGGGGCCTCAGGGCTGCCGCTGTGGCAGCTGAGGTCCCGATCCATTGGGGAAGGGGAAGGGCCTGTATCCCGCCAATATTATGAATTCTTAACTAAGTATTATCTCCAAGGCCAAGATCTGCTGGCAAGCATGGCATAGCAGGATGGCATTTCCAGCCCTCTCCCACCAATGATCTGTGGTGCAATGAGGAGATATCATAGGGTCCTCCTTGGGATTGTAGCACCCTCTTTTTCTGATAGGAGTTGGTTGGAAATATCATCCTGCTCCATCTTAATCACCAACAGAACAGACCTTCATAGCTCAGAACTGCTACCTGGAGTTGGGTTCATGGGAATTTACAATTGTGGCAATAGCAACATGATCACAAATGTGATCATGTGTGAACAGGGCACCACCATTTTGTATGTATTCCGTACATACTAGGGTTGCGGGCATCTAAAAGAAATGCCCCCAGGGAACCCTAGTACGTACAAAGTACGTACAAAATGGCCCATCTGGAGAGGGCCATAGTAAACTTAACATACAAAGGTATTCCTCCCCGCCCCCCTGAATTAATCAAGATAACAAGCCTCCACCAATAACAAACTATATAATAATCTCCTTCTCATGTTCCAACTCTGACTTAACAATGAATGTCCAGTTTAGTTTAGTGTCAGAGCTCTTTCATTTGTAAAGAGAAGCTGCCTCAAGGAGTTTGTTGCAGGCAGCATGTCTTTGCAAACATTTCTTATGCAAAGTTGCCTCCATGGAAATGAATGGGGCAGCTGAGAAGATAAAACCTTGAGGCAGAGCCCACACAGGGCTATAGAAGTCAATACAAATCTCCAGGGGACCTTATGAAAGCACACACAAGAACTGAGCCTACTGGACTATGCGTCCGATTCAGTTTAAAACAAGCAAAGTGGTGAAGGCGTCTAAGAAGGTATTTTTTTTAAAAAAGAGAAAAGAAAAGAAAACAACAAAGGAAATTGCTGCAAAGTAAAATGTGTAGCTGCGACAGAAATTAAAAATGTATTAGAAGCAGAAGGGGGAATATTGAATATGTAACCAGTCTGAAGATGTAAAGACAGTGTCGCAGCACCACATTCCTCAGCACAGTTGGTCATGCTGACTATTTTATTCATGAGCCAGAAAGGATGTTTAATGGAGAAGCTAACTTAAAGCAAGTTGGGATTGGACTACCCAACAGTGAGTTAACTCCAGGAGGCCCAAGAAGCACACAAGCTGTGAACTTGGGAATTTAGATCTGAACTTCTTCAGAGGTTAGGTCCAACACACAACTAAATTGGGTAAGATGATAGCAGATGAGATGCAGTACGGTGAAGTGCAAGTAATGCATATTTAAAAGCAACATTCAGATTCCTTCTCACACCTGCTGAGGGGTTTGGAATTAACTATGACCTCTCTGGGGGGGAAAGAGAGATCCAGACATTGCCATGAACTAGATACTTCCTCAAAGTCTGTGGTCAAAGGCAAGACTGCAAATGAGATTGCTTAAGAAAGGACCAAGGGATATTATACAAATTGCAAAGCTAGAACCCATGAATAATTTAGGTTTGTATAGGAGCAGCAGTACTTAAAACTATGTAAATTCCCTGATCTCATGTGCAGAATTGTTTGCAATAAATTCTCTCGTGCACATATCCTTGGTGTTCACATATGCACTTGCTCACATTGGCACTTTAGCCTGGTAGGGGAGAACAAAGTCTAAATTTTCTCTTCCTTCAAAGTCTTCTAAGCAAGGTGTTCTTTTTAAATGCAAACATCAGCTACTGTAGTACATAGCTGTTAGAGATAGGGTGTGGACGCAGCTTTCCAAGAGTCGAGTTTATCACTACCCCCGCTCCCCCCAAATGTTTGTGATTTTAACTGAAGACCCCTTGTGCCCTTTAGGGGACATGGAGGACAAATTTGTCATTTCTTCTTGTAGGTTTGAAATACTGTATATTTAATAGAAATGACTTAAACAAACAAACAAACAAGCTTCATTTATATACCGCTTCATACCGCCTAAGCAGTGTCTAAGTGGTTTACAAATGTAAGCTAATTAAAAGCAATATTAGTAGCTTATCTCATGTATTATTAAACCGACTTACCTCTATCCAGTTTGATGGTTAATTTGGCCAGCACCCAGATCCTATCACACACTTTTTACTGCTGAAATTGTCGCCTGAATATTTCCCAGGGCCATTCTCACTTGCAGAGCCACTCTTCCCAGCTCTTTTTGAATCCGGGAGTTTTCTGATTTAAGAAAATGGCCGCTGGAGCGGCTCTGCAAGTGGGTATGGACCCGGGTTGTATTCGGGCAGCAATTTCGGCAATAAAAAGCATTTGATAAGATAAGGGTGCCACCCGAATTAACCCTTAAACTGGATAGAGGTAATCCAGTTTAATAATACATGTGATAAGCTCCCTAGATGTGTTATCATAATGAAGATTTCCATACCTGGTTCAAACATGGCTCAAATGTCCCTGAAACATCCTTAAAAGGTGGAGGAAGCACGTGTGTCTGGAAGGCAGGCGCATTTCCTCAATCTTCATGGAAACGTCATTCCTTCCTTAGCGTCCCTGAATCGTCTCAAGTGGAGTGGATTTCCTATGAACACAAACTTTGCATAATGAGTAATGAAGAACCAACTTTAAAGGAATGGACTAATAAATTAATAGATTAAATGGTCTCAGATAAGTTAACATATCTATTAAGGAAGAGACAAAAGATAAACATGAAACAGACTGGAGTAAAGTAAATCGATACCTTTTACAATGTTAAGAAGAACAAGTAACTTATAGAACTTTATAAACTAACAATAATACAGTTGGAAAAGAAATAATTCATGAATGGATCTGATTTTATTTTAATATACTAAGTAATGATTGAGACAATAATATACTGTAATAACAGGGTGGTTCTTAAAAAGGAAAGTAGATAGCGAATGTAAATAAGGAAACAATTAAAAACAGTATAGATGATAAATTTATACTGTAAACTTTGTCCAATAACATAGAATTGAGTTATAATCGAATCAGGAAAATCGATGTTTATATAAGGAAAGTGAATACTTTATAGAAATTCTCAATATAAAGGAGAGGAAGTCATTTTATATTGATGTTTGCCTTTTTAGTTTTGTTATGTTTGTGTAGCTTAATTGTTTAGATGGTTATGTTTATTTCTAGATATGGAAGAAGTTATTTATGTAATGTTTATCTATGTCTATGTTGAAATGCATGTTTCTTTTTTTTTAATACTAATTTTAAAAAAAAAAAATTAAAAACCAAAAAGTGTTTAGTACTTTTCAAATATTTTCAAAAATCCTTTCCATCCCTATGCAACAGGAAGTGTTGGGGCACACTTCTTGCAGTATCATGTCACATGTCATCTCAGCTACAATGGAGACCCCAGAAATAGTTCTACCGGATTTTCTGCTGCTTGGCATGATGTTTCTGAGAGAGAATATACCAATTGGTACAAGATAATAGCCACTCTGCTATAAAATCCAATAGCAATAACTTGTAAAACAGGGAGAAGAAACTTGCATTGCTATTGCAACATCCTCTGAATGTTGAGGAAGACCTAGCCTGCTGTTTGAAAACCAGAACTCTAGGCTAATCTGTGCTTTTTATTTCTAAATAGAAAATTTGGCTCACCATTTGCACTGCAGAAGTAATGCAGGTTGATCCCGCTTTAACTGCCATGGCTCCATGCTGGTATGGGATTTGCAGTTTTGTGAGACAGATAGCCTTCTCTGGTGCCACAAAAAACTACAAATCCTTGAATTCCAAAGGATGGATCCATGACAGTTAAAGCAGTACCAAACGGCATTATTTCTGCACTGCAGATGCAGCCCTAGAATCCCTGTCTCTCCAATCCCAAGTATAAACCAGGCTGCATGTGATGGTAACACGACATATAAAGTATTAATATAAAAATGAATGATTTTGCACATGCTCATATCTCCCCTTATTATTATTTCTTTACAAATTTCCAAGGCTGGGCCCAGGCATCAAGCAGAGGTTCCATGCTTGAATGTATTATACTAAACAAAAACAAACCAGGGGAAAAAAACCCCTAAGAATCCATTATTAAATAGATTAACCTTTTACAAGACTTAGTTGCCTTTTGCCCTCTGGCCAAAGATAATATCTTTTCCCTGGGCTCAGAACTCGGAAGAGGTCATTAAATTATAATCCAACTCTTTAGAAAAGGGCAAGAGATTCATCTCATACTCACTAGAAAAGACAATACTTCCACTTAACATTTTCAGTCCCCTGCAAAACCCTTCTTACAGAGATAAAACTGAAAGATGGAGAATTCTCAGCCTAACATTAAGGACAAAATTATGAGCATTCTATACTGCATTTCATATAGAATAACCAGGTTTCTTACTCAAACACAGTTAAAAATAATCTCTTTGGAAATATAGTCCTCCTTTGATGAGGTCGTTGAATGTGAAGTTTACCCAATGGCTGGTTTACAACTATAACATGAAATCCATTGCAACATGGTGAAATTCCTATGGGATCTACCATACTGTAACCCAAGTCTTATTTGAATATTAGCATACTTGATTCCTGAACATGTGAATATGGAACATTCCTAGTGTCGTGCACATTATGAAGCCTGCCCTCTGGTGTTTGCACACATGTGTAAATCTCTGTTAAAAGGATGCTTACAGATAAGTCTCAAGTGAACAAAACCCCTAGCACAAATACAGGTGTACCTCAATTGCTGAAGTAGACGTACTCATCCTGGGCATTACTTCTTTAACAAAAACTTTGGTACCAGAGGTAGAAATAACATAAAAAGAATGGGGACGGTTTCCTACACATGAAAAAGAAGAGCAATTGAACATGTTTCAGGAATCATTTTATTCAGAATTAATAGTATACAGATGTGAAATGGAAAAAAAAAAACAAAGCAGCTAAGTCTTGCATAACTAAGGAAACATGTTGAACCTTCCAGAGGCCATGAGAATGCTTCTCCCAAAAAGTATGTAGGGATGATTTTTCCCCCTTTCACCAACTTCACTTTTCTTATCATTTCCATTTTGGTGGCCAGACATCTAGATCTATGCCTCTTTAACATGTTTGGCCAATGAGACAGGTTTAGCTGCTTTCATTCTTTCTCCCTGTTTTGCTGTTCACACATACTCAGAAAAGATTCAGGAGGCATTTGCTGTTTACCTTTCCTGTTGTGGGCAGACACACATAGCTGCACTAGTATTAGAGGATAGTCAACCCTCCATATGCACAGATTCTTTATCCACGGATCCAGCTATCCATAGCTTGAAAATATTCCAAAAATATATAAATTCTCAAAAGCAAAACTTGATTTTGCCATTTTACATAAAGGGCACCATTTTACTTAGCCATTGTATATGATGGGACTTGAGCATCCACAAATTTTGGTAGCTTGATATCAAACCCCAGCAGATACCAAGGGCCCACTGTTGAATTCCATTCTTTCCCAGTTCCATATTTTATTTACTGCAGGCATACTGTTGCAAACTAACAGTGGAAGTTGGTGTCTCTCCAACCCTCTTTCACTATCCTCCAAATGCTGAAGCTGCTAGAAAAATCTAGGTAGACCAGGTTCAAGACTTCTCATACTTTGGATCAATTATTGGTCAGAATGGAGATTGCAGTCATAAAATGAGGAGAAGATTAGGAATGGGAAGGGCCATGCTCTCACAAACAGGAAACCAGTGAGATTTTTCCATTTTTCAAGGTGCTGAAAACAGCAGGCCAGAATTATCACAGCAAATGACATATCCCTACTTACCTTTTAATACTGCTAATCAAATTAGTTTTGAAGCTCCACAAAAGGTTGAAAACTCAGGTATGACAGTGTTATGAGTGCATACACTATGAGCAATGATGCATCTTTCATACTACCTACAACTTCCCAACTTCCTGGGAGGAAAAAAGAATGTAATTCCATCCCTGGCTACCTCTGTCAGTTTTTAATAATTGCAGGGATCAATTCATTGTTCCCCTAATGATTGCTGCTCTTGTATTAATGAACACCGTTTGTTCAGACAATTTCAAGGTGTTCATTTCACCAGACTTCCTTTCTCTTTCTTTTCTAATTTCATTGTTATTGCATTTAGGATGCATTACCAATAATCTTTTTAGTGGTGGCTAAAATCCCACTATTAAGAATTTCCTCTTCCACCTTGTCAGAGCCAACTATTATTTGCTCTAATTTCCTGCTCAGTGGGAGATCTGGATTTCTTTAATTGCCAGATATTTGCATCCTATGTATTTATAAAGCTTTTTCACTTGGTTCTTCTGTGTCTAATGCCGCTATTTTTATTTCTTTTTGTTCTTTCCAAGTGCACTTGCACTTGTTTTTTATAACCTCCCCATACAATTCAATTCACCACTTTCCAGAGATGTAGTGGTGTCTGCAGTAAAATATATTTTATTGTTTCATGATTATCTGCACTATATATTCATCAGATGGCCCACCTCACTTTTCAGACAGTTTTAAAGAACCAAATATTGCTAAACGCAAGTCAATCTAATGCAATTATTTCATCTGCTGTTCCAGTTATCACCATGCACTGGATTCAAATGATCCATCTGTACCTCTTATATATGGAGGATTAGGAAAGATGTGACAACATGCTTGTAATTTTAGAATGGTTGTAAAAGAGTGACAAGTGGCAAGGAAGCCAGCATGGTGTAGTGGTTTGAGCACTGGACTATGAATCTGGGGATCAGGGTTCAAATCCCCACTCATCCACTGGGTAAATCTGAACAAGTCACAGAATCATAGAGTTGGAAGAGACCATAAGGGCCATCCAATCCAACTCCCTGCCATGCAGGAATACACAATCAAAGCACCCCCAGCAGATGGCCATCCAGCCTTTGTTTAAAAATCTCCAAAGAAGACTCCACTACACTCAGAGGGAGTGTATTCCACTGTCGAACAGCTCTTCCTAATGTTGAAGTGGAATCTCCTTTCCTGTAGTTTAATAATAATAATAATAATAATAATAAACTTTATTTATATCCCGCCTCTCCCTAAGATTCGAGACGGGTTACGATGGCACAAATACATCACTAAAATACATAATACATACATAACCAACACTACATAATCCCCCTACCCCCTACCTTAAAGCAAAAACAACAACATTATAAAGTACAGATTAAAATTAGTTAAAATAGACATAATTGAAGTGAGACCTCTTGGGGCAGTCAGGGGCTATCAATATCAGTGTAACGGGAGATCAGTCTGGAAAGGCCTGCTGGAAGAGATCCATCTTGACAGCCTTTTTAAAGGCATTAAGAGTGGTGATGTGTCAGACTTCTTCCAGCAGGCCATTTGCATCCATGTTCTAGTCTCTGGAGCAGCAGAAAACAAAATTATTCCATCCTCAATATGATATACCTTCAAATATTTAAAGTCACACTCTCTCAGCCTCACAGCAAAGAAAGACAAGCCCTCTCTGAACAAACCTTGCCAAGAAATCCCTGTGATAGGTTCACTTTAGGGTCACCATAAGTCAAAACTTATGGTTACCCTGAACTGAAGGCATACAACCAGTGGCCAGGGGGTGTGAATGGGATCTTGTATGTGATTAACAGATGCATGAACCTGTTGTTCTAGAGTCCAGACTGCTACCTGTTATTTACACTGGGAGGAAAATTCTCAGCCAGTGAGAACTTGCCTCCCATTACAAATAGCAGGCATGAGGGGGTAACCCACAGCAGTATTGCAGTGGTGGCAAAGCGTTAGTATCTTCTATGCCCTCCTGCCAAGGTCCTGATGAAAATTGTGTCCCCCTGTGCCTGCTATTTACACTTTAATAAATCACACAATTGCATAAATAATGTGACATCCACAGCATGTGCTGCCATAGTCTTCCTCTGCCTCTGAAATATGTATCCTCATAGCAACTCATAAGTTCAGACTGCTAGCTCAATTTCCATTCAATCTATGCAGAGTCTTTAGGTGGCTCAGTACATTACAGACAGACAGATGGAGAAGGAGACTATAGCAGACCACCATCAATCCCATCCAGAACATAGAAATTTACTTTTTAAAAATAATTAAGAATTATATTAACCTTGCCCTGAAATAACTTGAAATAATGGATTTCTTTACCATTTCTGAAATATACCTAAATAACTGTTTAGTGTGTGTGTGCGTGTGTGTGTGTGTGTTTAAATGCATGAAGAATGCACTCTTTTCCCAGTCACCTTCCCATCACCTCAACAGGTACAGAATAGCAGCAAAAAGCACAATATGAGTCTCTGTGCTTTTAACTTAAGTTTCCTGTGCTTCCTTGCAAACTACCATGCATTCTGGCAGGAAAAGATTCCCTGAAAAACCGTGGGATATTCCTCTTCCACCATTTAGAGAATCCACAGTGCCATATCTGGAGAAGTAACTAAAACATTGCATTAAGTCTGCAAAAATAGTGATGTTAGGAGCTATGATATTAGTTTCTTCCAAGTGCTTCTCTTGCAAAGTGTTTTTAAAAGTTTCAAAAATGTCTGCTCCAATGTGACATTCAAGGAACACAAGCACCAAATCTTTTTGGTACATCTAAAAAGGCCTATCTTTCCCCTCCAGATTTACATATAAACTCAAAATAAACCTAAGAAAATGAGGCAAAGGTGGCATGTGAATTAATCAGCCCTAGCATCCTTATAGTTCGTTCGAATAAAGAGAAGCAAGATTCAAAACTAGAGTGAAAGAATTTTGAAATTCTACTGAAGTTGGATTTCATTTTAGGCTTACTGAGTACTATCATTTTCCTTTCCCATAAAGAAGAAAGCGAGCACAGCTCAATGGTAGCACAAATATTTGGATGCAGAAGGTTCTCAGTTGCTGGCATCTCCAGGTAGAAATGGAGAGACTCCAACCTGAAATCCTGAAAAATTACTGCCATCCAGTTTAAAAATACTGGCCAATAGATTTACTTCCATAAATCTGCTACCTGTGCTCCTATTAGGTAGGTATTGGTTTGTTCGGTTTCTGCATTCAGTTTTACTCCAAAAGAGTTGATTCCCTACATAATTCTAGGGAACTGATGCTCTTAACAGACTATCTTAAACACTTATTATTCTAATGTAAATTTTTCTCAAATTGAATTCTGTTTTTTCCTGCCACAAATGCACCACATGCTGATAGCCATAGGAACAGGTTAAATGTATTCTTTCTAAGATGTACTTGTTAAAGCAGCTAGCTTTTATCAGTCTAACTGCACTACTAAGAAACAAAACACGTATCACGCAAGCGTTAATAGATAATGATTCCATCCAAATCTAAGTACTTTGACAAACCAAATGTGGCATGAGGCTAAAAGAGCCGAAACCGTTATTTCACAGTCCCTTGCCATGAGTTTTTTCTTCCCGTCCCTTGCCAGAATATAAACCGTGAATCTTCACTTTAAAAAAAAAAAACAACAAGATTTTATTTTTTGCATATATCGGTTTTGTTTTTAATAAAAGTGTAGGTGTTTCTTGGCATTTCGACAGCAACAGCAGGGCTTGAACTTAAGGTCAAGCAAAAGGAACAGTGTGTGCTGTTTCCATGGAAACTGTACTAGGATAATATCAGGTACTCAGATACCAAGAATGGAGAAATAAAATCACTACATTTTAATAAACAAGCTCTATTGTAATAATTTAACTATATCTTATGTTGGGATTGTTCGAAACATGTCTTACATTCAAAATACTCTTGCATTTTTATTCACGACTAGCAATAACAAAGAACAAAACCTGTATCAGCTAGGACTTTGCAAGCAGGGCATCGCAGCCTGTTGGCCACCCACTTGGCTAAAAGCACAGTAGGTCTTCTATATGCAACAGGGCTGGACCAGTCTTTAGGTCAAGGAAGGAGAATCCTCTTTAGCCTTGAGGCCACTTTTCAGTAGAGGGTAACTGCAGCAGGGTGGGCCAGATGTAAGCCTTATCCAACTGAACATCCCCCACCAAACAGCCAAAACACAATTCACTTCCATATATGTCTGGAGGAGAGTAAGGACCAGTGCAGGAACTTCCTAAGCTACCAAGCTCAGTTCAGCTTCATGCAGCAGGTTCCCAGCCTTTAATACCCTCTTATCTCTCATCTCCAGTCACAAACTGGAGATGACAGTACTAGAGGAAGCTCCCGAGGAAGATGGGAAATCTCTGAAGGTGTCATCCAGGCCATGATCCACAAAATCCCCATTAGGAAAAGTGAGACAGTTGCCTCAGGAAGCAGATGTTGAGAGAGACAGTGAGAGACAGCTGTGTTTGCATGTCTGCCCCATTCCAAAGCTAATCTGCTGTTCTCAGGTAGGTTTGCGGGTATTGTTGCCACAATAATATTGGAGTAAGATTCAACTGTTAGCCAAATATATTTATTTATTTGGAATAGGTTGGGATCGTCTTGTCCAGCACCTCAAGGGGGATCATGTCTAGGGCAACCCATAGTTGAGAGAGTGGTCCCATAGTGAGGTAACAAGGAACGAAGAATGAAATGGACTAGACCAGTACACCCCACTTCCCATTTTGACTACTTTTCACCAGTGGCATCCAGATGATGGATGGACACCTTCTCTTCAAGGGCAGGCATAGGAGGAGGAGTGAAAACTTCCTTTCTACCTGCCTTTCTCCCTGAATTTTAGAGAAACTATCCATTCCAAAACAATGCCAAAAATGGGTTCAGTGCTTTGGATAGCTCCCAGAGCAGCTCATCTTGTCCCATTGTCACAGGAGCCCTCAGCTCCCCCAGGGACTTGGACCAGCACACAAAAAGCCCAATGTGTTTTCAGAAACTAGGACTGAAATTGTCTGTATCAGATTGGGTTAGGATGGCTGTACATGGGATTCCTACAAGTCAGGTTTTACCTTATAAGGAGGTTACAAAGCCAAATAATTAAATTACTCCTGGCATGTACAGCCAAGAAGACCAACACATGGGGCCTAGAACAAATCAAGCCTGACCTCTCCCTGGAAGCCAAGATGTCTAAACTGGGGCTGTCATACTTTGGCCACATTAAGGGGGGAAATGAATCATTTGCAAAAACAAAAAAAATGATGCTAGGGAAGGTGGAAAGCAATCGAATGAGAGGAACAGCATATACCAGACTGGCTTGAGCCTGCAGGACATGAGCAGAGAAGTTAAGGACAGGGGGTCTTGGAAACAGCTCATCCACAGGGTTGCCATGAATCAAAGTCAACTCAAAGGCACTTGACAGCAACAACAGTATACAATCTTTGCTTTTTCTTTCTTACTTTTTCTTTTCAAAGTCCTCTGTGGCTTCTTTTTTGTCATTGTCCTAGGTTAAGGATTGGTTAACTATAGAAAGGGTAGGTAATCTGCCACACTCCACTCGTTTTTGATTTCATTTCTCATCATAATCCCTGGCCATTGGCCATTCTGGCTGGGGTTTATAGGAACTGTAGTCTGAAACATCTGAAGAATACTCCAGATTAGTCCCGCTTGCCTAACTTTGAACTATAGTATTGTAAAGACTTTAGTTTCTTTGTTCCTTTCTCCAAATCTATGTTGCCACCACCACCCCCATTTCCCTCTAACTCCTCTCTCGATTTGTGTCATGGTTTTAAAGATTATTAAGAAAGCCTGTGGGCAGAAGCTTGCATTTATTTATTTTTTAAATTGCTGCACAGCACTTAGTGCATGTCAGGTGCTTTTATAACGAATGCATGTTGATGAATGCCAGCCAAAAATGAACCCATTGGCTTCTGTTTCACTGACACTATTAAACAGAAACATGGAAGCGTGGTCTGGACACCTGCCATCTCTCAGTGTGGTGAACACAACATTTATTCTAACACCGAGGAAAGCAGATATGAAAGACTGAAAAAAGAGGACAAAAGATTGGGTTGGTGCTGTATACAGATTGGGGGCTATTACCAGGCATCATGGTGGGGCAAATGAGCACACTGAAGTCTTAAATACTCTTGTTTAAACATGGTTTGGTGGAAGACAACAAATGTCAGCTTTAACAGCAAATAATCAGCACTTAAGTTGTTGAATAGACTCAGAAAAATACCACCCAAGCTAACAAAAACACTTGTTAAAAAAAACAGTGTTCAACCATCAGGACAAAGAAGCTGAGTTATATGGAACAGAGTGGTCGAAGTAGCTAAGCATTTCAGGTATTTCTTTGTTGAATTTTATATGTTTGGTGAAAAGTATTCACTGCACAGGATGATCTTCCAACTTGCCTGCTCTAAGGCCAGGAAACATGAGAATACCAGTGCCCTGTCATACTATACATTATGATTTCACTTTAATTGACATGGGCGCGTCCTATGGAATCCTGGGGTTTGTAGTTTGGTGAGGTACTGGGCTCTCTAGCTGAGAATTCTACATGCTTCGTTCTAAACTGCAAATCCCAGGACTCCGTGGGATGTTGCCATGGTAATTAAAGTGTTATATAGAGCTATAATTGGATTGTGTGAATGGGCCCTGAATAACCAATAACTTTCTGTATTCAGAAACAACAAATACCAATTAGTCATCTGAGTAGCTTGGGTTTGCTGTACAAACACACCCTAACCCAGCTAGTTACAATCTGGCACCTTCCAGATGCGTTAGACTACAACTTTCATGACCCAGACACACACACCAAACCAACTTCACTTGCAGTTCTTGCTGAGATGGTGGGATTTGTAGTGGAACACATCTGGAAGGGCCCCAGTAAGGGAAGGCTACCTTAACCAGTTCCAGCTGGGTCATGCATGAGCAGAAAAGGACATGCTGTTAAAATCCTCCTGAAGGACTTGCCTCCTGAAGAGACTGATCATACTTATCCAGTAACAGACACTCTCCAGGGTTTAATACAGAAGACTTCCCTGGCCTTACCTGGAGATTCCATGGACTTTAGCTGGGATCTTTTAGACAAAGAGACAAAGCATGTGTTCTGCCAATGAGCTCTTATCACATTCTTCTGATCACCATGCCTATAGACACAGATGAAAGAAGGCTTTCTTGTGGTCCCACCACCTTCTCAGGCATGTTTGGTGAGGACATGAGAGAAAGCCTTCTTGATGGCTGATCCCAGACTGCGGAACTCCCTGCAATGGGAAGTTAGATTGGTCCTATCTCAGGCTGAATCTGCACTGCAAAAATAATGCAGTTTAACACTGCTTTAACTGTCGTGTCTTCATCCTATGGAATCCAGGGATTTTTAGTTTGTCGCAGCACCAGTGTGCACTGACAAACTATGTCGCAAAACTATAAATCCCAGAATTCCATAGCACTGACATGGCAGTAAAAGCAGTTTCAAACTGCATTAATGCTGCATTGTACAGGCAGCCTCAGTTCTGCTTTTTCCAACAGACAAAAACATTCCTGCTTTGGCCCTGGTTGATACAGAAGGATTTTATTAATGGAGGGTGCTGCATTTTTCCCATATCTGTTATATTTTAAATGCTTTTCAGCTGGTTTTTAATTTGGTACTGTTATTGCTATAATTGCCTGTTTTTTGTTTGGTGAGTTGGTTTTCAGTTGCTGGATTATTTTTTTTTAATGTTGCTTAGTGTGATGTTTGGTTTTACCTTTATTCTGTTTCAGTCTACATTGCAGGAAGCTCTGTGTCCTGTATCAGGAGAAAAGTGTGATATAAAATAAATAATAAAATAAAAGAATAAGTTCCCACATATCCAGAACATAATATTGCATGGATAATACAACATTTTCTCTGTTATTTTTTACCTCTTTGGTGTACTATTTGACTTCTCTTTCTCCCTACTCCTAGGTTAATTAAGCTAAGTTGTCTTTGCCCTTGTCCTAAAAGGTAACCTGTAATGTATTTTATACTGATAGAATGGCCTGGAATTAATGGCCTTATTGTAGGCAGAAGATAATGGAATAAGCCAGAGCTATTATAGTCATCTAAACCCCCATGCAATTTATATTCTATTTCAATACTAATAAAAGCTGCTTTAATAGTCAGCTACTTGAAGTGAATGGAAGCCTCTGCATTTGTGACGAACTTTGCTTTCTCTATAAACCTGAGGGTTCATTCCTTTTTCACTCTGGCCTGTTACAGACAGCCAAAATAAAGCTGCTTCGAGTCACTTTGGAGGTATGGTATTTCAATGATACATGCGTCCTAAGAGTCCAAAGGCCGCACCAAAGCCACGCTCCAATCCTAAGGACTGGAGTGCAGCTTTGGTGAAGGTTCCAGACTCTTAGGACTCATGCATCATTAAAATACCATACTTCCAAAGTGACTCGAGGCAGCTTTATTTTGGCTGTCTGTAACAGGCCTCTGTTTGGATGAAAGATTATTATGTATCCATCCCCCCCCCCCCCACCAAATCCTCAAGGACAGTCCAGGTGAGGGCAAGCCATTTCAAGCAGTTTTCATATCTGCTAAGAGAATATCCTTTGTAAAGCGGATGAAACTTATTTGCCTTTTCAAGATAAAGCCACCACAAAACACTTTGTATTAGAACTAGACTCTGAAAATCCATTGTTATGTACACCCATTCTCTCCTCCACAGTTACTATGATGAGAAGGCAAGAAAGTAAAGCGGATGATAGCATTGTCCCTCCTAATCAAACATTTCCTGTGCTTCTACCCTCCAAGCCCTGACTCATTAGTGATGGTAAACCTATGGCACATGTGCCAGAGGTGGCACTCAGAGCCCTCTCTGTGGGCACATGTGCATCGGCCTAGCACAGAGTTTGTTACTAGAAAGCTAGGGGGACATGGCACTTTGCAATAAATAAGTGGGTTTGGGGTTGCAGTTTGGGCACTTGGCCTCGAAAAGGTTCACCATCACTGCACTAGATCATTACCTGATTATTGCCAAGTCCTTCCCATTTTGCTGTTCTTTTTGTTGTTAACTAACTTAGATGTATGGTAGATCTATGAATGCAAGATCTCTAAGGGCCTAAACAGACAGGCCAAAATAAAGCTGCTTCAGGTCACTTTGGAGGTATGCTGTTTAAATGACACATGCATCTTAAGAGGCCAGAAGCCGAGCCAAAGCTGCACTCCAGACCTTAGGACTCGAGCATGGCTTTGGCATGGCTTCCAGCCTCTTAGGATGCATGCAGCATTTAAACAGCATACCTCCAAAGTGACTGGAAGCAGCTTTATTTTGGCCTGTCTGTTTGGGCCCTAAGTCACCCTTTTATCCATAGACCTCCTCAGGTCTTGCAAACTCAGGGCCCTGACTTCCTTGATTGGGTTGACCCACCAGTAATTCAGTCTTCCTCTTTTCTTATTACCTTCTACCTTGCTGAACATAATTGCACTTTCTAAAGAGTCATGTCTTCTCATGCTTACATACAAACAATGGATGGTATTCTGTTGGTTAATCCCAAGTAGAGTAGACCCATTCAATCAGTTGTTGAACAGTGAGTCATCATGCAGATAAATCTAATTAACTCCATGGATCTATTCTAATCTGCAATAAAATAGGATTTGGGTCATTCTGTGTTATGTGCACAGCAACTCACAGTTTACAAAAGACAAAATCCTACGCATCTGGAAAAATGCATGACCATCAGGTTTTTTACCTGTGCTCTGGAACAGCTATTATCATTTTATATTTCTTGTTTTCTAGGACCGACACATAAACCACTTTCTGTACTTAACATATTCAATTGCAACTAATCAAGCTATATTATAAGTTTAAGGTAAAATTGCATCAAGGGGTGGGAATTCTTTTTTTAAAAAGAAAAAAATGCTTCAGAAGCCCTGATCACATGAGCAGCCGAAGCCTTAACAAAACAATAAAAAGTCATGAATTTGCTAATACAGGGACAAGTGTGACAGCCTGGATTTGAGTGATCTTATTTGAAAAGTAATTTGAAATTTCTTCACAGCAAGAAGCACTTGACTCTGCCAGCAGATGCAAACAGGCAACATTATTCACATTGTAAATCATCCAGAACAGTTCCACTAATCAAAACCTGTGGTGCAGGAAAAGAGAATTTTCTCCACCTCTTGCACAGCTATGGCATAAGAGTTTGAAGAGAAAAATATGTGGGTCACATTAAGAACAAGGTTCACATCGCCAGCTCTCTGGAGATCTCCTTTTCCTTTGCATCCATGTGAGAATACGGTGGCTACTTACAGCAGTAAATCAAAAAAGAATTGTCTATAATGTCTGTCCTGCAACTGAAGAATTAAATGGAAAAATGCTTGTGTTGGGAGAGCGCCATGTCTATCAAAACTTTGCAAGTAGTGAAAGCAAAAACTACCCTCAGACAGAGCAATCAGACAACATATTGACATCAATGCAATTTTAATTCTTTCTGCTGTGTTAGTTGACCACTGGTAAGTCACAGTTTAGGAAGCTATCTTAGCATCTATGCTTGCACGTAAAATGGACGTATTTTTATACTCTTGACTTTCCCTAGATCAGAACACTAGTAATTATTCTTCATGAACATTCACAAATAACTAGAGTGAAGTCTTTTGCAAAATGACATCATTTGGTAGCTCAGCTGTCAGCCCTTCTGTTGTGGGGAAAAACATCATAAGCTTTCTCGGTGTCTGTGTCATTTGTTTAGGTAAGGAAAACCAAGCTGATAGCAACCAAATCTAACATGCAAGGAACAAATATAAGTATTTGCGGCGTCCATGGCAGTTTCAGGGGGTGGAAAATTGGTTCTTAAAATGCTCAACATTGCCCACCCACTTCTTTGTCCTAAGCAAGATGCAAGGTTCTCATCCAAAAGAAAGGGGATGATGCAGGCAATGGGCCTCTGAGCAAACAAAACAGAAATGTGTTGAACACCAGAGAAGGGTAGGAAGCATGGAAATATGAGTCTCAACAAGGACACTCTTCAGCTCTTTAAAGTTTAATCTTCTTGCAAGTTTTCCAGTCAGATGTGGGATGGGGTAGCCTCCTTAAAAATCCATGTCTGCTAACAACAGCCAGAATCCTGTATGCACTACATTGCTACATATCCACAGTAGTTACCTTGCAACACAGTGAATCCCAGCCCAACTCAATCCCCACTTACCAGTCAGCAGCTACTACAATCAATGAGGGTCTGTTCCCCTGTTGCTCAGGAAGTGGCTGACTGATTTGCTCACCTCCTTGCACATGCAATCTCCATTGCAACAGGCAGAAACAGGGTCCCTGTTGCAATCCTGTCCCCACAGTGATGATCGCTCATATGGGGGGTGGAACCATCAGTCAGCCACTTCCTAGGTAACAGGGGAACAAGACTCTATCATCCACAGTGGCTACTGACTGGTAAGTGGAGACTGGAGAATATTCACAGCCCCTAGTTATCCCCTGAATGAGATGACATGGGGATTGTGAACAGAAAGGAGTCATGGACCATAATTCTCAGTTACACATTCATGACTACCCCATAAGACTCCAGCCAACATAACTGCTGCAATATTGCTACAATATTATGATTCTGGGTGTTTCTCCTGAAGGCTCTGCAAAGGGGTGCATTATTTATTTATTTATTTATTTATTTTAGCATGTAGATGAGGAGCTTTGACAGTTCTATGATTGGAAGTGCTTCCATTCTCATCTATGCCCCCCTTCAACTGTTTTATCTTCCACTTTGTTATTTTGTAAAGTAGCTCATCTGGATAGAGATTTGCAAGATTCTGTTCCATCCTCCTTCACAGTTCTATAAACGAAAAAAGAAGATGCTAATTTATTTTGCACTTCAATGGCAATTAACAGCATACATGGGTTCGTATTTTTGAAGCCAGAGATTCTCAATAAGCATTTAGAAATGCATATCCTAAATATCCAACTGCTTAACTATTCAAGAACATCACTGCTATTAGTATGATAGAGTACTTTAGCTTTCACTTGTTTGCCAGAAGATTAGTCTTGCGCCACACAATCCCACATTTTAGCCCACCATGTTCGAATAAACAATGTAAATTGTACTCTTTACAAAGCATCAGTTTGAAAATAATTTTCCTCTAACAGGCACAAAGAAATTACATATTTTAAAACAGTGTGAAATACTTTACATTTATGGGAGGGGTGGGTAAAACATGTCCCATAAGTTACATGTGTACCTCTTGGGTTTCCAATGCATGTCCCAGCCATTCCTCACCTCTGGCACCCCTACATTTTTCATTTTTCATTTATTTAAAATATCCCTCTCCTCCTCTAGAGGAAATGGGGGCAATTTTGTCATGTTCCCCACCAGCTGCTTTAGGTCATGCAGAGGGGGCTCAAAACCAGAAGTGAAATGAAAATTAAAAAGATATAAAACATTGTGAATGATCAACAAAAAGATACTAATAGCTTATTTAATATCACATCTTTTATTCTAAACAATGTAACAATGGATATTCATATGTATGTTTAATCATTCTGTTTTTGGCAGAATGTAATGATCCTCTATAACCCATGGCACGCATGCCCTCTCTGGCACACAAAGCCATCTTGGAGGGCTCGCAGTGGCCACAGAAAGAAGGGGCAAGGAGGCTGGCCTGGCTCCTTACCACAGCCCAGTTCTCCCATGGAAAATCAAGGCATGACAAGGAGGGGTGATGCATGGTCTTTCTGAGTGGAAGTTTGGCCCTTCTGAAAAGAAGTCCCACCCCACAGAGGCAACTTCTACTCCTCCTCCCCCCTAGACTTGTGTGTGTCTGTGTGTTGTATACCTTCAAGTCATTTCTGGCAACCCTATCATGGGGTTTTCTTGGAATGTTTTAACAGAGGGGGTTTGCCATTGCCATCCTCTAAAGCTGAGAGAGTATGACTTGGGGTGGGGGGGTTGTGTGCCTTCAAGTCATTTCTGGTGACCCTGTCATGAGGTTTTCACTCCTCATCCATCAAGTCTTTATGGTGAGCGCAAACAGTTATGCCTGCCAGATGTTTGTAAGTTCTTTGGTATTGTTTACCTTTGTTTCATATCGTTGTTATGTACCCCTAAGTTTTACCCTTGCCTTATCCATGGGTCACATCAAAATTCATAATTTTGGCCCCCAAATCTGCCCTCAATTTATCCATGAGGTTGAATTACGGTCGAGTATATACAGTAGTTTCCATGTAAATGTGAACTTGTTCGGGCCCAAAAATTCTTGTTATCACTTGGCTCCACAATTCCCAAGTCACCAAAATCTGTCCTAACTGCCCACTTCCTTCCTACCAACAGTATGTACATCCTCATGTTCCTAAATATCTGTGTGGGCCACTGTCTCCTTAGTAGGTGAGTTTAAAATGTATTATTTCAGTATATTTTAAATCTCCTTTTTATCTCATACTTTGTTAGCTATCACCTGGATTCCAACTGACAGAAGGCTGGAGGGATAAGTAACATGAATAACATTTCCATGTTAACCTATTCTTTATAATATTTTACCCTATTGTACAGTGGTTTCCAGACTTTGATCATCCAGAAGTTTTGGATTTCATCTCCTATAATTCCTGACTGTTGGCCAAGTTGGCTGGACTTCTAGATGTGAAGTTCAAAACAAATGGAGAACTAAAGGTTGGGAACCACTGCCATATTATATTTTATAACTTTCCTTTTTGAAACATTATTACAGATCTGCTAGTCTATGACCAAAGTAAAATTATTATTACAACAATTAGTTAAATATTTTATTACAATATTATAATGCCTTCTAAGAAATGAACGGCAATGGTTTGGCGAAATGGCTCACCAAACTGGAAAAATAAGGGTGCATCTACACTGTAGAAAGAATGCAGTTTGACACTACTTTAACTACCATGGCTCCATCCTACAGAATCCTTGGACTTGTGGGGGGGGGGGGGGTTGGCACCATACTTTTTGGAAGCGAAAGCTAAAGACTCTGTAAAACTACAGATTCCAGGATCCATAGGATGAAGCTACAGCACTTAAAGTGATGTCAAACTACATTATTTCTACAAAATAATTTCCCACTAAGCCAGGACCAGAGACAGAAATTTTACTTTTTTTGAACTATAATTCCCAGCAACCCCCTTGCCAGGCAACATGGCCAATAGCCATCAGGGTTGGGAGGTTCTGGGAACTCAGATACACAGACAACTATTTCAAGATATGATCAAACACAAGTTTACATTGAATCAATCCATTTATTCAACATACTTTCAAAAGCGTGTCTATGAACATGAAAACATACAATAAACTGTTTTAAAAAGAGTTCAATTATGTTGCTGTCTATCCTTCAAATGGAATGTCTGGTATGTCTGCTTTTAAAAAGATAAGGTGCCAAATTATGGGGGAAATTTCTGTCTGAGACCCTGGTGAGACACTACACTTCAGAGACTGGTCCAGATGAACAAACAGTATAAAGCAGCCTCCTGTGGTCATTTGTTTGAAGAACTGTAACCTGTGTTAAATAGAAGCAAATGTTTCTCTGTTGACAATTGCTAGGTCTTGTAACCATGGATTCCTAGTGAAAAGTGTCATTTTAAAAAATAGTTGGCAAAGAGATGTTGTTTAAACAGTTAACTCATCTTGTCTTCAGATTGTCTGAGCTCATCTTGTCTTTAGACTGGGATTTATTTCAGACCCTAATTACTGTGTTCTCTAAAAACTGTGACAGATAATTTTCACCCCTTTTTCTTCATGGGCTTCTTGCCACGATAAAGCATGATTTTTCTTTTGAAAATCAACTTAATTAACAGTTAACTCAACTGTAAGTGACTTCCACACTTCCATCGCTTTTGACTCTTAACTTCCGTATGACTGAAACAGTTCTCCTTGGGTAACATCAGACATAAAATGAAAAGAACATGCTTGCAGCTCATTGACAGAATGGCAAACCCACTTTCACAACTGAACTGACAGGCAAACATCACAGCAAGTAAAATGCTGATTCAAACCCACCAGTCTTGCCTTTGGCCTGTCCGATCCTCATGCCACTGACAGTAAAACTGGTAAGATTTTCAAAGTGCAGCCACATTTATGTGCCATAAAGAAAACAAAGTTAAGCTGCTTCTGTCTCAGGTAGGAATAATTCTGTAACTCTTTCTATTTCTATGTGTACATCCTGCAGAGTTTCAGAACCAGATACAAAAGCCTTAGCCTTGACTTCATTCCATGTTGTGGGGGCATGAATCCATTCTGATTTAGTGTCCTTGAGGGGGTGTTCCCACTTAATATTTGAAACGATTTAAAATACAACGTTTTTAATAAAACCGATTCAAAATAACCCTGGTGTTATCTCGCATTCCGAAACGCGTTATTCTTCGTTCCCATCTGGTTATTTAAATCGAAGTTTTTACCTGCAAGCGTTCCTACTTAGCATGAAATCGGTGTTTAAATAAAGCGATTCTTCTCTTCCATACCTTATTTGGAGCTGTCAATCAATAGTACGTCAGAATGACGTAACGTTAACCCGGATTATTTGGAAGCGATTTAACTTTCATCAGCGTTTCCATTTCATTGACCGTTTGTGAAATGATGTATTTTTGGCGGGGTTTTTTTTTAATGAACCAATCAAGGCGCTTAAACGATCAAACGTCATAAGCGCTGTCAGCCTTATATACATTTTCCCTCCGAATTTAGTAGGAAACCCAAGCTCTTTCCAGAGGAACTATGGGATAGGTTTTGCATGACAGCATCCCCTCTTCATGTCTCCCAAGACAGCCAGGCAGAATCCCTTCACAGAGCCCACAGATCAATGGGGGAGGCTTCTGGCAAAGCAGGGAGGGAGCACTCTTCCCAAAGATTCTCTTTCCAGGGTTGGAGGAGAAGGCAGATTCCGTTTGAGAAAGAGAGGGAGAAAGGCTCTATTCCCCCCCCCCCATTGATCAGAGCCCTTCCCTGTCTGGGCGAGATCAGATGCCTCCTCACGAGGAGCCTTCCCTTCCCTGCCTGGGCGAGATCAGAGCCCAAGTGGGCAGGGAATGCCTCTTCGAGGGGAGGCTTCCCTTCCTGCCTCTCCTCCGTTAGAAATGGGCTCTCCCCACACAGAGGGGAGGTTGCAATCCACCGGGGAAAGCCTTGTAGTCCTTTGGCAGATGCAGGCGCTTGAGCAGCTGGGACTTCAGGTGCTTAAAGCGCTGAAGAGATTAAGCGCCTGTAAACCATTAAAATAAAAAATAAAAATAATCCTTATCTCTTATTGAAAGACCACAGCGGACAAAGGGGTGAGGGAAGCAAAAATGGCGACAGCCACGACGGATGGGGACAGAAATGGCAACTCCCCCAAGGACAGCCCCCACCGCAGTCCGCTCCTCCCATCCATCCAACCCGATTCAAAGGCTGTCGTTCCTATTTAAATACTCCGGTTCCTAACTCGAATCAATGGAAAAACGTAGGTCGGACCCTAGTGTTTTTTTAACGCGTGTTAAAAGACGAAAACTCGATTCAAATTTTTATCCCACTCTACAATTCGATTTGTAGTGGGGACGATTGCGGGTTGCTCTAGAACCGTTCTAGGTTTAAATCGGATCCTAATATGAACGCCACTCCTTGGATTCGATTCAGAACGCGGGGTTTCCCCTAGTGGGAACATCCCCTAAGGGTCCAAAGTGCTGAATCCTATCCTCCACCATTAAGTAGTTCAGCACTTTGTATCACTCTTTTAAAGTCTGGACCAAACCTGGAGGTAGATTCATAACTCCACTGACATGGGAATCAACCAGCCAGCACTGCTTTTTCAGTTATTTTTGTTAAAGTGTGATTTTTTTATACATGTTTGTGTGCACTTTTCAGAGAAACACCTTTTAAGTTTGCATCTCATCCAAAAAAGGAAAAGATGCAGTTTCTTCCTAAGAATGGAGAATCAAAAGATATAACTAATCTTTTCACAGACCCCAAATTAGATAAGTGTATTTTAAAATTCAGTTAATGTAATATACTTTCCCTCCCTTTGTGCAACTGCTTGGCTAAATGGTTGGGTATTATGTCTATCCAACCACTTACTTGTGAAGTCAGTATCATGTTCTTACACTGCACCAGCAGGCAGAGTGCCAGAAGTTCAGAAGCTGAAGGAGCAAACAGTATCTGGTAAACAACCAATCCAGGGTCAGTAGCCATAAATCCTAAGCAAAGCCCAGAGGCAGCAGATAACAAAATCAAGAAACAGTACAAGCTCATAAATGAAAGATTCGGAACTTGCAGTAGATGCAGGTTGAGAATGAAATCAAGTTTGTTTTCAGCAGCCGAAAGAGGAATAGCCTTTGATTTATAAAGCCTGCTGACCCAAGTCAACCCAGCTTCCAGACTGCATTTTAGGAGAGCGT
Source organism: Sceloporus undulatus (assembly GCF_019175285.1). Taxonomy (NCBI): domain Eukaryota; kingdom Metazoa; phylum Chordata; class Lepidosauria; order Squamata; family Phrynosomatidae; genus Sceloporus; species Sceloporus undulatus. The sequence goes on from NC_056525.1 coordinate 108,858,788, forward strand.
TTCCGAACTACATGCATGCAGCCTCTCATTTTGCCTGCAGGAGAGTGACTGAATTTGTGCCAGAAGTCACAGCTTTCACATTTCTTGAGGAGTTGGGGTTATCTCTTCTACTTCCTTCTCCTGAGGAGCATTCAGATGGCTGAACTGAACTAGAGGAAGGTACAACTGTGGTAAGTCTGCTTCACCATCAGAAGCCAAATTCTCAAGGAGGGGCATGACATCTGGGCTCAAAGCACAAGAGAAACATACTGTGCGTGTTCTTTTATACTGTGCCTCCCTTGAGTCTTTAGCACCAGGGTCAGCCTCTGGGAGAGGCAGAAGTTGAGAGAGGAGTAATTTTCACCAATGTCTTGGTGTAGGCCACCCTTCTGCACCTAGGCATACATAGAGGCACACACAACACACAATCCCAACAATCACCAGTGCAAGTAACACACACATACACACACACCCTTTGTAAAGTGTGGAACATATTCACACATATCCTTCTTCTAGTTTAGCCCTTTGGTCAATGCCACTATGTGCAAAAAAATTTTATGTGGTGTTTTCTTGCTACCATTTTCAAGTGAAGTGAACATGGAAATGCATTCCAGTAAAATTCAACAGGAATAATTAATCAGCATTATCTTTACTGGATGTTACATCAATAAATCAGTCACTTTATTTATATCCCACCATTTCTCATCAGGACTGGGTCACAATGTTGTTTATACTGCATATAAAAAGAAATACAAATAAAACCACATAGAACAAAAATATACCCCCAAAAAATCAAGAATACATTTTTGTTATATTTCAACTAATCCTCATAGTAACTTCACTAATGTCCATTCTTTAACTGTTCTACATTTTATTTTGGTCAATGTAAAAAGAGTTGGACTGAGCTTTGCTTCCACATTCTCTAGATTTATTTAAAACAGGCCAATATTCTATTGAAAAGAAGAAAGTCAAATTGTCCAAAGATTCTGTCGCAGATTGTGGATGCATGCATCTACACTGTAGAAATAATGCAATTAAGTGCTGTAGTGCCATACTATGGAACACTGGGATTTGTAGTTTTACAAAGTCTTTAGCCCTGGTGACACAGTGGTTAAATGCCAGTCATGCAGCCACAACATTGTAAGTTCAATCCTAGAGGGCTCCAGGGTCGACTCAGCCTTCCATCCTTTTGCAGGTTGGTAAAATGAGTAGCCAGCTTGTTGGGGGCAATTGGCTTACACATTGTAAACCACTTAGGAAGTGTTAGTTTACTGATAAGTGGTAAAGAAATGTACTTGCTATTGCTATTCTCTGCCAAAGAGTTTGGTGCCTCACAAAACTACAAATCTCTGGATTCTGTAGGATGAAGCCATGGCAGTTAAAGTGCTGTCAAACTGCATTGTTTCTACAGTGTTGATGCTTTCATATGACATGCACATTGGTTGCTGGGATTACCATAGGAGGCCAGTACATAGAATGGAAGTTAATGAAAAGAGATATCACTGGTTCCTTTGGCTATCAACCACACCAGTTACTTTATACTCATTGGCCATCCAACTCCAAGTTAGAGAAAAGCTACAACTAATCCGCATGCCAATAACAGTATAATACATTCTATCAGCTGGATTTTATCTGAAGTGAGTGGAGAATGAATGGCACTTCAGAGACTGATGGACTTCTATCCCCATCAGGTCTACCTAGCACTACCAAAAGGAATGCTGGGACATACAGTCCATACTATCTGGAGAGACATAACCCCATTCCTAGCTAAAAACAATGACTTCCTGGCTCACTACACACATTTCAACACTATCTGATCCCATCCTCATAGGGGCATCCTACATTCATCTATTCTCCCCACCCGCAGGGCCAAACTGGTCTTGCCATCTCATTCCCATATCCAATGGAATTTGTGGGTTTTGTCCACAAATGACCATTGTTAATATTGGACTTGCTACTTTATTCCCATACCCAAAAGATATTGAATTTGAAATGACATTCTCATATACCTATGGCATATATATGTTTGTCCCTGGCTTCCACGCCACCAAAAGCATCTGAGGAAGTAGACTGAAGTCTATGAAAGCTCATGCTGCCAACTTCTTTCTTCCAGTTAGTCTCAAAGGTGCTACATCTCTCTACATACTAAAAAACAGCAAGGTTTCTTTCTAAAAAGTGAATGATGCATCTTCAAGTTGAAAACAACATTCAAAAGTTATACAAGTTACATGTTCAAAACCAGAACATTTTCTCCCTGACATTTTGAAGAAACAGTCAAACAGTTTTCTTCCTTGCATTTTAAAACATGTTTTTGAGTTAAAAAAAAAGTGGGGGAGGATCCTATAAGGTATTTCATTATATCTTTGGGTAGTTCTGTTGTAATGGCAGAGAAATTGCTTCAAATGTGTTTAGTTCACATCACTTTGTTCACTAGATTCTCTCAAGAAGCTCTGGCCTAACATGATAGAAATAATAGAAGAGAGAATATTAAAGACAAATGGGGACATAAAATCCACCTGGAGAAAAAAAGACAATATTGTTTTAGCTATTACCCACCCATTTCTCTGATTGAATCAGAATTGCACAAAGCACTTTTTCTCCCCATAATTCATTATCATTACCTTGTCCCTAAAGTCTTTATGGCTTTATTTAGTGCTCAACCAGACATCCTATCAAAAACTAAGCCAAATGGGAGGGGGAGAACTGCGGGTCTAGCCCTACAGATCAGAACAGCATATCAGTATCCATTATCTGACAACTGGCCCCTTCCACCCTCCACCCCTCCCTTCTTCCTCAGCAAAGCTCAGACCCAGTTCTATTGTTTTAGCTGACTGTGCTTGACAGGAGAGATGACTGATTAAAGTGACAGACAGTGTTTCAATAGAGTAGCCTGTTTTAGCTCAGGCCTGTCTACTCCAGTAAATCTTTGCTTTTATCAGCCTTGTGCAACTGGCTCATTTAGGCCAGATCAACGGCAGTCCATCTCTTTACAACCCCTTGTCGGTGACAGCCTTCAGGTGTCTAAGCATGCCAGGTTTGATCTGAGTCAAACCCTAGTGTGAAAAGGGATTAACCTGTACGATTGCGGGGAGGGCTTTCTTTAAGCATCTTTTCGACAGTGACAAGAGAGGCTTTAATATGCCATTATGCTTGGTAAACCTTCCCTTGTTTCTTTGCATCCCACACTTCGTTTGCATTCGTTCAAACCAATTGACCCGAGCATTAACTGTGCTAGTGAGGAAGCCGTCATGAACAGTGTGCTGGATGAACTAGATGGTTTACCTTTGAAACAAAACATAATTTAAATATGCCTTTCAGAGAGAAGGGAATTCTGTGTATCTTTGCAAAACATGAAATAGCCTTCATTTATTATAAAACAGGGTATTAAATAAATGTTTGAATGGTTGGCATTGCATTTTTATAAAAAGTTGCTTGCTTCATAAAAAGTGTAACAGAAAGTGAATGATGGCAATTTAGAGTACAGAATAAAAATATTAGGGGGAAACAATGAAATCTATACATTAAAAAAAATTAAAGGGCATATCCATTTTGTTTGTATGGTCTCTACGGAAAATGTATACAAATTATTGTAAGCTGCCTTGAATCCTATTTTGGGAGAAAGGTGGAATATATATCCCATGAATAAATAAAATAAAAAATACATGATATGTAAATAAAATAAAGAATACATGTTAATAAATAAAATAAAATAAATGCTGGGCCGTTGAGGGAGAGAGCAGGCCGGCCCAGCGTCATCAGGGGCTGGCCTGAAGACAGAGTGCCCTCCCTCCATAACTGTCATCTTTCGGCCGTTGAGGGAGAGAGCAGGCCGGCCCAGCGTCATCAGGGGCTGGCCTGA
>NC_056525.1:108862650-108949516 GCF_019175285.1 Sceloporus undulatus
AAAATAAGGGTGCAATCTACACTGTAGAAGAATGCAGTTTGACACTACTTTAACTACCATGGCTCCATCCTACAGATCCTTGGACTTGTGGGGGGGGGGTTGGCACCATATTTTTGGAAGAGAAAGCTAAAGACTCTGTAAACTACAGATCCAGGATCCATAGGATGAGTACAGCACTTAAAGTGATGTCAAACTACATTATTCTACAAAAATAATTTCCCACTAAGCCAGGACCAGGAGACAGAAATTTTACTTTTTTGAACTATAATTCCCAGCAACCCCCTGCCAGGCAACATGGCCAATAGCCATCAGGGTTGGGAGGTTCTGGGACCTCAGATACACAGACAACTATTTCAGAGTAATGATCAAACACAAGTTTACATTGAATCAATACATTTATTCAACATACTTCAAAAGTGTCTATGAACATGAAAACATACAAAAACTGTTTAAAAAGAGTTCAATTATGTGCTGTCTATCCTTCAAATGGAATGTCTGGTATGTCTGCTTTTAAAAAGATAAGGTGCCAAATTATGGGGGAAATTTCTGTCTGAGACCTGGTGAGACACCTACACTTCAGGACTGGTCCAGATGAAAAAACAGTATAAAGCAGCCTCCTGTGGTCATTTGTTGAAGAACTGTACCTGTGTTAAATAGAAGCAAATGTTTCTCTGTTGACAATTGCTGGTCTTGTAAACATGGATTCCTAGTGAAAAGTGTCATTTTAAAAAATAGTTGGCCAAGAGATGTTGTTAAACAGTTAACTCATCTTGTTTCGATTGTCTGAGCTCATCTTGTCTTTAGACTGGGATTTATTTCAGACCTAATTACTGTGTTCTCTAAAAACTGTGACAGATAATTTCACCCCTTTTTCTTCATGGGCTTCTTGCCCGATAAGCATGATTTTTCTTTGAAATCAACTTAATTAACAGTTAACTCAACTGTAAGTGACTTCCACACTTCCATCGCTTTGACTCTTAACTTCCGTATGACTGAAACGTTCTCCTTGGGTAACTCAGCATAAATGAAAAGAACATGCTTGCAGCTCATTGACAGAAGGCAACCCATTCACAACTGAACTGACAGGCAAACATCACAGCAGTAAAATGCTGATTCAAACCACCACGTCTGCCTTTGGCCTGTCGATCCTCCTGCCACTGGCAGTAAAACTGGTAAGATTTTCAAAGCGCAGCCACATTTATGTGCCATAAAGAAAACAAAGTTAAGCTGCTTCTGTCTCAGGTAGGAATATCTGTAACTCTTTCTATTTCTATGTGTACATCCTGCAGAGTTTAGAACCAGATACAAAAGCCTTAGTCTTGACTTCATTCCATGTGTGGGGGCATGAATCCATTCTGATTTAGTCCTTGAGGGGGTGTTCCCACTTAATATTTGAACGATTTAAAATACAACGTTTTTAAAAAACCGATTCAAAATAACCCTGGTGTTATCTCGCGTTCCGAAACGCGTTATTCTTCGTTCCCATTCGGTTATTTAAATCGAAGTTTTTACCTGCAAGCGTTCCTACTTGGCATGAAATCGTGTTTAAATAAGTGATTCTTCTCTTCCATACCTTATTTGGAGCTGTCAATCAATAGTACGTCAGATGACGTAACGTTAACCCGGATTATTGGAAGCGATTTAACTTTCGTCAGCGTTTCCATTTCATTGACCGTTTGTGAAATGATGTATTTTGGCGGTTTTTTTTAATGAACCAATCAAGGCGCTTAACGATCAAACGTCATAAGCGCTGTCAGCCTTTATACATTTTCCCTCCGAATTTAGTAGGAAACCCAAGCTCTCCAGAGGAACTATGGGATAGGTTTGCATGACCGCATCCCTCTTTCATGTCTCCCAAGACAGCCAGGGAGAATCCCTTCACAGAGCCCAGAGATCAATGGGGGAGGCTTCTGGCAAAGCGAATTTAGTAGAAACCCAAGCTCTTTCCAGAGGAACTATGGGATAGATTGGCAGACAGCATCCCCTCTTCATGTCTCCCAGACAGCCCAGGGAATCCCTTCACAGAGCCCACAGATCAATGGGGGAAGCTTATGGCCAAGCGAATTTAGTAGGAAACCCAAGCTCTTTCCAGAGGAACTATGGGATGGTTTTCCAGGCGCGCATCCCTCTTCATGTCTCCCAAGACAGCCAGGGAGAATCCCTTCACAGGCCCACAGATCAATGGGGGAGGCTTCTGTCACAAGCAGGAAGGAGCACTCTTCCCAAGATTCTCTTTCCAGGTTTGGAGGAGAAGGCAGATTCCGTTTGAGAAAGAGAGGGAGAAAGGCTCTATCCCCCCCCCCATTCAGAGCCCTTCCTGTCTGGCGATCAGATGCCTCCTCGCGAGAGCCTTCCCTTCCTGCCTGGCGAGATCAGAGCCCAAGCGGGCAGGGAATGCCTCTTCGGAGGAGGCTTCCCTTCCTGCCTCTCCTCCGTTAGAAATGGGCTCTCCCCACACAGAGGGGAGGTTGCACTCACCAGGAGAGCCTTGTAGTCCTTTGCAGATGCAGGCGCTTGAGCAGCCGGGACTTCAGGCGCTTAAGGCGCTGAGAGATTAAGCGCCTGTAAACCATTAAAATAAAAAATAAAAATAATCCTTATCTCTTATTGAAAGACCCAGCGGACAAGGGTGAGGGAAGCAAAAATGGCGACAGCCACGACGGAGGGGACAGAAAGGGCAACTCCCCCCAGGACAGCCCCCCGCAGTCCGCTCCTCCCATCCATCCAACCCGATTCAAAGGCTGTCGTTCCTATTTAAATACTCCAGTTCCTAACTCGAATCAATGGAAAAACGTAGGTCGGACCCTAGTGCTTTTTTAACGCGTGTAAAAGAAAACTCGATTCAAATTTTTATCCCGCTCTACAATTCGATTTGTAGTGGGAACGATTGCGGGTTGCTCTAGAACCGTTCTAGGTTAAATCGGATCCTAATATGAATGCCACTCCTTGGATTCGATTCAGAACGCGGGGTTTCCACTAGTGGGAACATCCCCTAAGGGTCCAAAGTGCTGAATAATCCTCCACCATTATTAGTTCAGCACTTTGTATCTCTCTTTTAGTCTGGACCAAACCTGGAGGTAGTTCATAACTCCACTGGACATGGGAATCAACCAGCCAGCACTGCTTTTTCAGTTATTTTTGTTTAAAGTGTGATTTTTTATATGTTTTGTGGCACTTTTCAGAGAAACACCTTTTAAGTTTGCATCTCATCCAAAAAAGGAAAAGATGCAGTTTCTTCCTAAGAATGGAGAATCAAAAGATATACTAATCTTTTCACAGACCCCAAATTAGATAAGTGTATTTTAAAATTCAGTTAATGTAATATACTTTCCCTCCCTTTGTGCAACTGCTGGCAAATGGTTGGGTATTAGTCTACCAACCACTTACTTGTAAAGTCAGTATCATGTTCTTACACTGCACCAGCAGGCAGAGTGCCCAGAAGTTCAGAAGCCGAAGGAGCAAACAGTATCTGGTAAACAACCAGTCCAGGGTCAGTAGCCATAAATCCTAAGCAAAGCCCAGAGCAGCAGTAACAAATCAAAGAAACGTACAAGCTCATAAATGAAAGATTCGGAACTTGCAGTAGATGCAGGTTGAGAATGAAATCACAGTTTGTTTTCGCAGCCGAAAGAGGATAGCCTTGATTTATAAAGCCTGCTGACCCAAGTCAACCCAGCTTCCAGACTGCATTTTAGGAGAGCGTTTCCGAACTACATGCATGCAGCCTCTCATTTTGCCTGCAGGAGAGTGACTGAATTTGTGCCAGAAGTCACAGCTTTCACATTTCTTGAGGAGTTGGGGTTTCTCTTCTACTTCCTCTCCTGGGAGCATTCAGATGGCTGAACTGAACTAGAGGGAGGTACAACTGTGGTAAGTCTGCTTCACCATCAGAAGCCAATTCTCAAGGAGGGGCATGACATCTGGGCTCAAAGCACAAGAGAACATACTGTGTGTGTCTTTTATATTGTGCCTCCCTTGAGTCTTTAGCACCAGGGTCAGCCTCTGGGAGAGGCAGAAGTTGAGAGAGGAGTAATTTTCACCAATGTCTTGGTGTAGGCCACCCTTCTGCACCTGGCATACATAGAGGCACACACAACACACAATCCCAACAATCACCCAGTGCAAGTAACACACACATACCACACACACCCTTTGTAAAGTGGGAACATATTCACACATATCCTTCTTCTAGTTTAGCCCTTTGGTCAATGCCACTTGTGCAAAAAATTTTATGTGGTGTTTTCTTGCTACCATTTTCAAGTGAAGTGAACATTGAGATGGAAATGCATTCCAGTAAAATTCAACAGGAATAATTAATCAGCATTATCTTTACTGGATGTTACATCAATAAATCAGTCACATTATTTATATCCCACCCTTTCTCATCAGGACTGGGTCACAATGTTGTTTATACGCATATAAAAAGAAATACAATAAAAACCACATAGAACAAAAATACCCCCAAAAAAATCGATACATTTTTGTTATATTTCAACTAATCCTCATAGTACTTCACCAATGTCCATCTTTAACTGTTCTACATTTTATTTTGGTCAATGTAAAAAGAGTTGGACTGAGCTTTGCTTCCACATTATCTAGATTTATTAAGCAGGCCAATATCTATTGAAAAGAAGAAAGTCAAATTGTCCAAAGATTCTGTCGCCGATTGTGGATGCATGCATTACACTGTAGAATAATGCAATTAAGTGCTGTAGTGCCATACTATGGAACACTGGGATTTGTAGTTTTACAAAAGTCTTTGCCCTGGTGACACCGTGGTTAAATGCCAGTCATGCAGCCACAACATTGTAAGTTCATCCTAGAGGGCTCCAGGGTCGACTCCGCCTTCCATCCTTTTGCGGTTGGTAAAATGAGTAGCCAGCTTGTTGGGGGCCAATTGGCTTACACATTGTAAACCACTTAGGAAGTGTTAGTTTACTGATAAGTGGTAAAGAAATGTACTTGCTATTGCTATTGCTATTCTCTGCCCAAGAGTTTGGTGCCTCCCTAAACTACAAATCTCTGGATTCTGTAGGATGAAGCCATGGCAGTTAAAGTGCTGTCAAACTGCATTGTTTCTACACGTGTTGATGCTTTCATATGACATGCACCTGGTTGCTGGGATTACCATGGAGGCCAGTACATAGATGGAAGTTAAGAAAAGAGATATCACTGGTTCCTTTGGCTATCAACCACACCAGTTACTTTATACTATTGGCCATCCAACTCCAAGTTAGAGAAAAGCTACAACTAATCCGCATGCCAATAACAGTATAATCATTCTATCAGCTGGATTTTATCTGAAGTGGCGGAGAATGAATGGCACTTCAGAGGCTGATGGACTTCTATCCCCATCAGGTCTACCTAGCACTACCAAAAGGAATGCTGGGACCTACATCCATACTATCTGGAGAGACTAACCCCATCCTAGCTAAAAAAACAGCTTCCTGGCTCACTCACACATTTCAACACTATCTGTCCCCTCATAGGGGCATCCTACATTCATCTATTCTCCCCACCCGCAGGGCCAAACTGGTCTTGTCATCTCATCCCCATATCCAATGGAATTTGTGGTTTTGTCCACAAATGACCATTGTTAATATTGGACTTGCTACTTTATTCCCATACCAAAAGTATTGAATTTGAAATGACTTCTCATATACCTATGGCATATATATGTTTGCCCTGGCTTCCACGCACCAAAAGCATCTGAGGAAGTAGACTGAAGTCTATGAAAGCTCCTGCTGCCAACTTCTTTCTTCCAGTTAGTCTCAAAGGTGCTACATCTTCTACATACTAAAAAACAGCAAGGTTTCTTTCTAAAAAGTGAATGATGCATCTTCAAGTTGAAAACAAGATTCAAAAGTTATACAAGTTACATGTTCAAACCAGAACATTTTTCCCTGACATTTTGAAGAAACAGTCAAACAGTTTACTTCCTTGCATTTTAAAACATGTTTTTGAGTTAAAAAAAAAGTGGGGGAGGATCCTATAAGGTATTTCATTATATCTTTGGGTAGTTCTGTTGTAATGGCAGAGAAATTGCTTCAAATGTGTTTAGTTCACATCACTTTGTTCACTAGATTCTCTCAAGAAGCTCTGGCCTAACATGATAGAAATATAGAAGAGAGAATATTAAAGACAAAGGGGACATAAAATCCACCTGGAGAAAAAAGACAATATTGTTTTAGCTATTACCCACCCATTTCTGATTGAATCAGAATTGCACAAAGCACTTTTTCTCCCCCAATTCATTATCATTACCTTGTCCCTAAAGGCTTTATGGCTTTATTTAGTGCTCAACCAGACATCCTATCAAAAACTAAGCCAAGGGAGGGGGAGAACTGCGGGTCTAGCCCTACAGTCAGAACAGCATATCAGATCCATTATCTGCAACTGGCCCCTTCCCTCCTTCTTCCTCAGCAAAGCTCAGACCCAGTTCTATTGTTTTGCTGACTGTGCTTGACAGGAGAGATGACTGATTAAAGTGACCGACAGTGTTTCAATAGAGTAGCCTGTTTTAGCTCAGGCCTGTCACTCCCGTAAATCTTTGCTTTATCAGCCTTGTGCAACTGGCTCATTTAGGCCAGATCAGCGGCAGTCCATCTCTTTACAACCCCTGTCGGTGACAGCCTTCAGGTGTCTAAGCATGCCAGGTTTGATCTGAGTCAAACCCTAGTGTGAAAAGGGATTAACCTGTACGATTGCGGGGGGGCTCTCTTTAAGCATCTTTTCGACAGTGACAAGAGAGGCTTTAATATGCCATTATGCGTGGTAAACCTTCCCTTGTTTCTTTGCATCCCACACTTCGTTTGCACTTCGTTCAAACAATTGACCCGAGCATTAACTGTGCTAGTGAGAAGCCGTCCTGAACAGTGTGCTGGATGAACTAGATGGTTTACCTTTAAACAAAAAACATAATTTAAATATGCCTTTCAGAGAAGGGGAATTCTGTGTATCTTTGCAAAACATGAAATAGCCTTCATTTATTATAAAACAGGGTATTAAATAAATGTTTGAATGGTTGGCATTGCATTTTAAAAAGTTGCTTGCTTCATAAAAAGTGTAACAGAAAGTGAATGATGGCAATTTAGAGTAACGATAACATATTAGGGGGAAAAACAATGAAATCTATACATTAAAAAAATAAAGGGCAAATCCATTTTGTTTGTATGGTCTCTAAGGAAAATGTATACAAATTATTGTAAGCTGCCTTGAATCCTTTTTGGGAGAAAGGTGGAATATATATCCCATGAATAAATAAAATAAAAAAATACATGATATGTAAATAAAATAAAGAATACATGTTAATAATAAATAAAATAAATGCTTTATTATTATTATTATTATTATTATTATTATTATTATTATTATGTAAAGTAAATAAAATAAAAATACTATGCCAGTGTGGCATAGTGGTTTGAGCATTGGACTTTGAGTCTGGCAACCAGGGTTTAAGACCCTACTCAGCCATGAAAACTCATTGGATGACCTTGGGCAAGACACAGTCTCTCCACCTCAAAGAATTGCAATGGCAAACCCCCTCAGAAGAAACTTGCCAAGAAAACCCCATGATAAGATTGCCTTTGGGTTGCCATAAGTCAGGAACAACTTGAAGGCACACAACAGCAGCAACAACACATGCTAATTGGCAAAAATTATAAGAACATAGGAGGCAATGTGGTGTTGTGGTTTGAGTATTGGACTATTACTCTGTAGATCAGACTTTGTTTCCCTGCCCAGTCATAGAAACCCACATTGGGTGAGTTACATGCTAACATTGCAAGAATACCCCATAATGTGTTCACCTTAGCGTCACCATAAGTCAGAAATGACTTGAAGGCACACAACAACAAAGGAGGCTGTTTTGTCAGGGATGATGGGAGTTGTAGCTCTTCACCTCTGGCTCGAACTCACCACCTGGTTGTGCACCGCGCTGACCAGTTTTGACCAGTGGTTATAGCTTAGCAGAGTTACAGAGAACAGGCTGAAGACCCCGACAAATTCTCCAAACCTTCTCACTCTGCTTCCACAGAAGTCTTCACCCTTCTTCAGGATGCAGCTGGTTCTTGTAGCTTCACCCAAGACACCAGACAACTCAGTAGTCTTATATAAAAGATCTACTTTATTCTACTATATACAGCTCCAAACTATCCAACACAACAATACACTACTCGTCTCTCCTACTACTACTACCCACTCTACTACAACCCACAAAATACATTAGGATTCATAGTCCTTATTATAGTTAATGCAAGTTACCACCCACTGTTGTCTGTTTCCACCCAGTAGGCGTGTACACCATTCTCATTGGTTCTCTTGGTTCATCCTACAATTAATGATTTCATCATCTTAGCCTTGACCACTTAACAATTGTCAGGTGTGTCCAATTATTCACTATGCATCTCTTGTCCTTGGCATTCAGGACTTGTTAATTGTGTTACCATTTACACCTGTGTGGTTCCCAATTGGCTTCTGCTGAGTCTCCCTGACTCTCACATACATGTTTTATTTCATATACTGTATAACCCATGTTGCTTTTTTTCCTTGACAGTTTTATACCCAGCTAGACCACTGGTCCATTTGCTTTCAGTATTGTCTTCCAGGAGTGGGCAATCCGATGTTCTAAGGACTTAGTTCAGCACTTACAAAAGCTCTCTACAAACAATCACTTCAAAAGCTTCTGGGAACAACATGGAATAAAATACAGTTCCAAGAAAAATCCACTACCACTGGCCAGCATGGGCAATGTCAACTTGCTGTCGGTGGAAGAAGAGGGAGAAAGATCGGAGAGAATAATAGTCAGTCTGATCTATTCACTGACCATATAACAATTACAAAAAAATCAGTGCAAAAGAACAAGAGTTATGTGGCAGTACCTGGACTTACAACAGAGTAGTCATAATTAAACATGTAAATCAGGCCTTATGTCATTTCTTCAAGTCAGAAGAAATACTTTGAAAATCTTATCCCCAGTTGGTGAGGCTATGTGAGTTTTGCATGTTTTTGATGAATTTTCCAATTTCTAGACAGCTTTTTTGGGGGGGGGATTGCTTATGACCAAAAAAAAACCCACTTGGTTTTAGTTTTGTTTTTTTGGGGGGGGAGTAGGTTTACTATGCATATTTCCCACTCTTCCTTCCCTTGTTTATATTGTTTTATACTTTTCTGTCATCATGTGGCCATGTAAAACAACAGCAAGGTAGGAAAGAAAACAACGGCATGATCCCACATAAATTAATCTGATTTCATAAACTTAATCCCATCATTTCCATAGTAGTATGTGTGTAACTGCTACTTTTAAAATGGCTAACAAATAAACATGTTTAATAAAATAAACAAACCTGCCTTAACTGCAGTTTCTTATTTGCTGTTCACACCATTGCAGCTAAAATCAATATACATTAGGCCTAAAAGTATTGATTCAGAAAGATAAACTGTAATGGACACATTTACAGCACAAAGTCGGTGGGTAAAAGGCTGCAATGTAAAAACATCACAGTATAAAATGAGCTGAAAACCAACAAAGTAGTCTGTTTCAGTCCAACTCTCCAGCCTGTTCAGTGTTGTCATATGCGTTTCCATATTTTTTTTCTGACTATTCTTATCTTGTTTCTCTGTTTTCCATGTTTAAGATCCTATACGCAAATGTATTCTTATAAGCATGATGTATGTATTTAAAAGTACGGGTGTAAAAAATATTCACAAATTTACTTGTCCTTGATCATCAGGAAAACCTGTCAAAAACTTCATCAACTGGTATGAGATTTTCTCCTCTCTGTGAGAACAAAAATGCCCAGTTTTTCCAAATCTTTATTGATTTTTATGCAAAACACACAATTTCGTTCAAATATTGTACTTTGTACAAAATGAAATGCTTTTGTGAAAATTCTGAAAATTATATTTTTTTAAAAATCAGAAAAGTTCTCTTAATTTTTTTTGTACTGGGAATAAAAAATTGAAATATTTCATTTTCACCTAAAAGAATCAAATCAGCTAAGACTTTTAAAGAGTCTGTGCAGTTATGTCCAAACTGAAATCTCATAATTTGTGGGGGGAAGTTCTTTGCAACTTAAACTACATTCTGAATAGAAATTGTTTGGGGAAATTTTTGGTTTGGATATTTGCTGGCTTGAATCCTAAGAGAAGTGAAAGGACAGAAATTCCTAGAAGGAATTCCACTTCTTCCTTTTGCAGCCCTTGAAAACATCTCAGGAGAGTCTGGAGATTCTTCTACATAGTGTCAAAAGGTATAAGATGTTGGGGAATGGAGAATCACTCCCCAAAGCAAGGAGTGCCCACCCTACTGTGAGTGATACTTGTACTTCAGTTGAACATGCCTACATGCCAAGGATGTCATAACACTTTATTTTGTTTGGAATGTGCTTTGCGTTATCCTTCTTTTTCATCTTTTTGTAAAGCCTGTCTTTGTGTATAATATTCCTCCTTTCCTTTCCACTCCTTAAGGGCTATCTGACAAGCCTTCATTAGTATCATATTAGTTCCTTTTCTGCACAATAAACTCCCCTCTATAGAATTCTAATCCATGAAAGCAAGGGCTACTCTTCAACGCATGATAGAACATTTGAGATGGGGAAAGAGAAAGAAAGAAAACATGTTAAGTTTTAGTAAGCTGTATTTCTATAACTAGTGAAATGAATTTAAAGTGATGCTCAAGCTTTCATAATTAGATAATGCTATTGTTCAAAGTCAGACAATGCCCATTTACAGTTCAATAAACAATTTTTCATACTTCCTCAAAGCAGGCCCTGATGACAATGCAAACAGTGTAAAGTAGCATAATAAATTGGTGTCCAGACTGAATAAATTTGCCACATTACTTTTCAATAGAATCAAAGAAGAAGTTAATTTAAACTTGTTGGAGATGTTTTGGGTTTTTTAATGTCTCAGCCCTTTTTGGACTCAGAAAAAAAGTAAACAGAGACTAGAGGAGATGGGTCTCCCTGATCTGAAATGCTTGGGACCTGAAGTGATTTGGATTTTGGATTTTATATTGCAATACCTGTATTGGTATATATGTATATATCTTGCACAGAATTGCACAGTATCAGATGCAGTACTAAGATGTTCCCAGAAATAAATTCTATGGAGCAGAGTAATACAATGCAGGGAGTTCTTCATACAAGGGAGCTTTGTACACATGTCCCCATGGGACTGCTGTCGGAAACATGCTTCCTTGGTCATCATAATGTCAGATATTTTGCTTATATTATTTATATATATAACAGATCACAATAAATAAGAAGTTTGTCCTAACACAAAGAATAATCAGATCTGATAAATTTTAGCATAAGCAGACTTCTTTTGTAGTGGTGGTAATAGTTTTCCTAAGGTCTCTAAAGTCTTCTGTCCTTGACCCATTCAAGGTTCACCTATTCAATGGAACAGGTTGCTATGCTGGAGCAATGTTCTCCTTTTGCACATGCTTCCCACACTATTGGCTTCTCATGCTTGGAATGGCTAGCAATGGAAGAAGGCAAAGGATGTGATTAGTTTGAGATATATGGCATCTCTTTTGTGGGCTGAGACCAGAAATTTTCTTCTTGCCTCTAGCTATCTGCAAAGAGGATCCATTCTTCTTTGCATAGGCCTCTGACTATATGTAACGTCTCTGCCCTTGAAGTTACCGCTGATTCCTAAGAATAGTTGTCCCATTTTAATCTCTGCTGCTGAACCACTATAACATATGAAGAGTTTTATGCATTTTTTATTGGTGCAAGTTCATGAAACACATGTCTCTATATTAAATATATTCACTTGCATGATTTACTCACAGATGTGGGCCAAGAGATCTACAATATCAGAAAATACATCATCGTTTGCAACATTAGTCCAACACATTGGCCAAGTACGTTAGCTAGTGTGCTTCATTTTAAGCACTGATTTGCTATAGCCAATTACGGTTCAGGTAGGTCAGCTAATTTTTCAAGCATGAAGATAAGGCAGATTTTGGAAAGTTAAATATATCCAATAAAGTCTGTGTGGCTCCAAGCAAAAAAAGAAAGAAAAGAAACTCAAAATACAACTATCCCTACCAACATTGTAGTTTCAACAGAAAGGGCAATCAGTATTTGTAGCCTATACTAAAAGGATGAAACGGTGATAAGAATATATTAACTCTTGCTTTCCTCAAGACAAAGGCCTCTCACAATGTTGCTATTTCCATAGAAAATATTTGCCTGCCTTAAGTTATCATTTCCCACTTTGGGCCATTAATTCATGTATGTCTAACAAAATCAGGTAGAGTTTGTGACAGCATTTGTAAATTATAAATGACCAAGGAAATCATTACAGGACGACGAGACTGTCCTGCCATTTCCTGCATTGTTCATAATATATTATGCTGTGACATTTATAAAAATGAAAAACAAATAGAAATTAGATTTAAGTCTAAAATGATTAATCAAAAAATACTATTGAACTATTTTTAAATTAACTGTTTAAAAATGCATAATGTATTTGCTCTTAGAATGTCATTATTTTATTTTATGGCTATTCATAAATTAACTATTGAACCAAAATGACTTTCTACTTTCAGATTTCAATAATTTCTTTAATGACTCTGAAACATATGTTCCCAGGGTATTCCTAGCTGCTGCTCTTAACCTCCTCTCTACTTCCCATTTCACTCAGTCCTAGCCCTACCATCAGCTCAGCTTTCTTACAAAATTATAAAATATCTTGTGGCCAGTGTGTGTAGATCCTATTTAATATAGCCCTTGTCCTACAGTTCTTTCACTTCCATATTTATCATCTTTGCCTTTACAGAGCTGTATATCTGCACAGTACACAAAAGCAAATCCCAGATTCTTCTTAAGAGCTGTCATTGGTTCCTGGTTAGTCTAGTAGGCAATTACCCAAAGGTCAGAATGTCCCTCTCATTGCTGGTTATAAAAAGTTCCCATTCAGATCACAGAGAGAAGTCCCTGGAAGTGTTTCCCTGTTCTTAGTGCACATTTAGAGAAGTTGAGAATGGTGGGACAATATTCTCATGCTGGAAGACAAGGGGTGCCTCATCTTCTGGCACAAGACTATTTTCCCACCATTCTCATCCTTCCTAAAGGTACTTTGTGCACCAATAAGTGATCCTAGTCCATAGTCTTAACAAAATATTAAGCTGAATGAGACTTAGCCCCTAGGTAAAAGTATATAAGTTTACACCTTTCTGTCCAAACCATTTGTGATCCCCAGCTAAAGTAGATCTATCGAAGCAAGAGAACATACATAAGTACTGACTTGCCACTTCACCAGTGGTTATATGGATCTACTGCTGTTGGGATGAACAATTAGATTTAGCTCTTAAAGAAAGGGTGGCTATCATCTAGCACAGTAGATGTTGTTGGACTACACTTCCCCATATTCTTCTCCTTTGGCTATGTTGGCTAGGGCAACTGGGAGTTGCAATCCCAAGAACATCTGGAGGGCCACGGAATTCCCACACCTCCCTCAGGGTTTTCATTTTAACTTGACAACAGAGATGTGGTCTAACTGACCCTCCATGCCTCTTCAAGAGCTATAACTGTATGACATTAAAGTATCTGGCAGATTTGGCAGGCTGAATGTACACATGTGCATTTAGCTTGTAAAATGCGCTTATTTTTTAGGGAAATACGCTTTTTGAAAGACATGTTTTTAAATAAATAAAATGCAAATGCATAATCTAACATATTGATTATGAAGAAGAGGAGAAAGGGAGTAAGAATGTATATTCCTACCCCATGAGCTCATACATTGTGGGCTGACTTACATGTATAAAACAACCATCCCAGATCAAACATCACAGATAGAGCTGTGTCTGATATAAAGTGAAGTTCATGCCTATAGCAAATGTCAGATTCTCATTCATTACATCCAGATACACATGTTTTTGTTCATATTCTAATCTAGGATTCTAGGGTTTGAGAAATGTTACTTTTGCTATAACTCCTAGATGCTTCCCAAGGATTTCTTTTTCTTTTCTTTATAAATATTTTCACTGATGGGAAGATTTCCTGATCTGTCATGAAGACAATGACCTTTCTTACACATATGGACTCATGTTTTTCTGTCACAGTTTCAGAGTATATAATTGCTTGTGACAGGTGAAAATTCAAGCAGAAAAGCTTTTATTGCAGCATATATACATGCAGTAATACAAAGCTTTCATCTGCTAAGTTGCTTATCAAACAGGAGGGGGTTCTTCTGTCTCACAAGCCATTTCCCAATTGCCATACAGTCGAAAGTTCACTTGTTGAACTTCTGCACCTGGTAAAGGCAAGGGACAGATCATATCAGTCTCTTTCCAATCTAGTGTCACTTTCGCATGTGTTCATTCATCAGTCCATTCTGCTCTATTTCCACATTAATCTGCTATATATTTTTTTTTTAAAAAAACTGTATGGAATTTTGATTTAAATGAATGTTTAAATACTATTTTTAAAAGAAAATTGTCTCCGAAAAATTGCTGTGCATCACAGCTTGATATTCCTCCCTCTTTTTTGCCAAGAACTGTACGAGAACATTCAGAAAGTGCAAAACTCAATGAATAAATAAATTCTACTGCACACATTAGTCTGGGAGATGTGGCACAGATCAGTTGATATCAGAATGTACAAATAACAAATTCCTCAAACATTTATATTAAAGACAGACGAGCCATAGGAGTGGGTGTGGGTGTTTTAAAGAAGCAGCTTTAAATGTGGTGTTAGCACTTTTCAAACCTCTGGTTGTACTATAAATGCCAGGCTGAAGAGTCATAAAGGGAGGCTAAAAATGATCTGCAAATATTCATCTAGTCCTCACAGATAGATAAGGAAAATAATTTTCATCAAAAAGGTGAATAGGAGGCCATACTGAAGTGAAGAAACCACAGTAGAAAATAGAGTTGGAGGGAGAGAAGGCGTTAAACATGCATTGGAATTATAGAGAAAAACAAGACACATATCATAGGGCCAAAACACACTGCAGAAATAATCCAATATGAAACCACTTTAACTGCCTTGGCTCAATGCTAGGAAATTCTGGAAACTGTAGTTTTCTGAGACATTTAGCCTTCTCTGTCAGGGAGCTCCGGTTCCACAACAAAATACAATTCACAGGATTCCCTAGCACTGAGCCAGCGCAGTTAAAGTGGTTCAAAATTGATTATTTCTGTGGTGTGTTTTGGTCCAGTTTTAACTCTGTATTCAATGACAGCCTTCCTGTATTTTTTCCAGAAAAATCTTGAGTTAGAAATCTGCAGTCCTATATACACTTCTCTGAAAGCAATCCAATTGAACTCAAAGAGGATTACATCTACATACAGCAACATGCTGTCAGATCCTTATTCACCTGAGTATCAGGCTCCATCAGATCATACGCAACTGTTATAAAAATAGATTGACTGACATCTCTATTGATCATGTATTATTTCACCATAGATATCCAGCGTGAAGTGTGTCCACTTGGGTGGCCAGCAAATCAGCTTTTGCAGCATAGAGTATGAGTCATTTCACAACGGTCATCAGATTTAAATCTTCTGGTATAATTACTGCCCTGCCCACATCACTGTTGCAGTAAATATAACCTCTGGATGATTCTGGCTGCCACCTAATGAGCCATAAAAAGCCTCATCAATAATTTCAACAGTGAAATATTTGGCAAACTAATCACTCTAATAGGGTAACAGGTTCACCATCTTATTGTAAAATAATGTAATCAAAGGTTAAGAGCTGGAGGTAATGATTATATCAGTTTCTGCTGGCGAGATATATACATCGTTTTAAACCTAGAAAAGTTATGTATGATTGAAAAGCCTATGTATTTCCAAGAACAGGCATTTTGTGCATAAAGGATGGAGGAATTATGACCCTACAAATCTTTCTGGACTTTGCCTTCCGTCATTCTTCACCAGAGGCTGTGTTGGCAAGGGCTGATGGAAGCTATAGTACCACAACATCTGGTGAGTCATAGGTTCCCCATCATGTTTGAAAAGGTGCAGACTCAGGTAAAGATGTGAGAATTCTTATAATAGAGCTCCTCACTTAGTACCAGTTGGTGACTCTTTGAGTCACCTACAAATCCATACTGCTTTTTGAACCTTTCTTTTTTGTTTCTGTAAAAGCAGATGGGGGAGGATGAGGGAAACCGTACGATCATAGGCAACTTAGAGGGTGTACAGACCGGCCATAAAGGCTGGCCTGGAGGTGGAGTGGGGGCATGGCATCTGCAGAACGCATGCCCCAACTCTGTCCCCATGCCATCATGATGCTGCGCGCTGCACCACATGGCGGGCAGCAGCACGGCACTCCCTTGGCGCTACGTCCATATAACACAGCACCAAAGGAGCACCAAAAAGTCATGGCGCTGGCAACTATGGCACCCTTTGTGCAGCGCAGAAAGAAGATGTTTTTGCAGCTGCATTTTGCACCACAGAAAGGCCAGATCGGAACCACTGTGTGCTGTTGCGGGCGGTCTGTACCACCCCTTAGTCTATCATAAAAAACATTATTATCATCATTCACTTCTCATGACACTTTAACTAACTTAGTCAAATATTGTGCTGATCTTTTCAATATTGGATCTTTTCAGCTCACTATTGGATTTAGCTGTTGAGTCTCCAAATGGCTGTGCAATCTTTATTAAAGGAACAGTATTGTAAAAAGCTTAATGTAAACCATATAGAATGTCTGTCCTCCTACCCAGGGAGTGAGGAGGAGGAATGGTCAAGGAACCCAGGATATACCCTGGATTTTTTATTTAAAGCCTACCCTCTAGGTGGGAATAAAATGTTGCTGATTGTGCTGAAAATTGCCAGTGGGTGGTATGAAACAACACATACATCAACAGGTTTATTTATTTATTTATTTTTTAAATGATAACTATAGCAAGAAATACAATAGCCAAGACCAACATTTACATCATCTGGACAACCCCTTTGTTTCACAATAGTAGGCACTGAAAGGCTATATTTCTATTTTCTTTCTTTAAAGGGAGAATAAAACACTAGGGTGGGTGCAGAGAGAAGTGAATCAATGCCTACAGTGAACAGTTAAATTAATTGTGCATTCAAATGTGAAATTATTATTCAGATGTGTATGATAGCATTTAGTGCTGTTACATAATTCAGAAGTGTTTATTGTGAGTGAGAAGACTATACATGCACCATAGATCTACACCGCAAATGTTTCATTGCTGTTTTTCCAAATTAGTATCCAGGACATGCAAAACCCAAATTTAGGACAGAAATGTCCATAGAAATAAGGGGTGGGTTTCATACATTGCGGTGTGGATTGTACTAGGTAATGACGCACATCTATTTCCCTTCAAAATCAGCAGTCAGCTATTCCCTTAGGCAAAGTCTAAGGAAGAAACATTCTTATGCAGTTACTGAAAACTGTGCCCTGTTCCCAGCTGGTCTACATAGAGGAGAGTGAATCATTTTCCAGCTCACTTTTTTGTACCATTCCCATGAAAAATATAGGATATCACTTTATACATGAGTACTGTAGAGGGAAATTAAATGAAAAGAGAGGGGAACCACTAATAAAGCATTCTTGAATTTCAGCAGCTGTTAAGAATAAGAGAAACCAAAATACACATTATTTCATTCATGTTCTCCTAGCCTCAGTGAGGCCTCTATTTATAGCATTATCTTATTTCCAAAGAAGTGTTCAGTCTGCAGTGTTTGTACATGGTCCTCCAGGTTCACCATCTTGCCTGTTTCTCTTTCTTCCCTTTAGAGTCCAGTTTGTGGTACATGACACTGAACCGGTTTTAAATGTGTAATTATAGAACAATTTGGGACATTCCCCATGAAAATTATTTTTGTGAGAAAAGAAGCAATTATTTGTTGGCTGAAGGTCAGAGATTTTGTGTGCATGTGTTTTTATGTGCACATGCTCATTCACACACAATTGTTCTGAAACTGAATGATTTTAATACTGTTCTTTATTACAGCAAGACGGATTTGCATTTTGCAGAGTGCTTTGAGTCTAAGGAACATTCCCTGCCTTCAAAATACACACAGAGACACACAGAAAATGTGTATGTTAAAAGCAGCAGGCAATAACACATGCGGCTAATTAAAAATACAAAACGCCTAACAATGTTGCTTTTATGAAATCTTCTATGGTATAAGCCAAATGAAAGTTAGGTGAACCAATTAGAACGCAAGTCACGTCTAACTGTTTCATTATCCATGTCCTGCAGCACAAGAACCCAGTGAGTACCTTTTTAAAGCTTTGCCATGACAGCAGCAGGTTGGAAATAATGAACAATGTTAAAAATGAGGACGCACCACGACAAAGCTCGGGAAGGAGAAATCGCCTGGAAAACTGACTGGCTGTAATTACTGAATGCTGGTTCTGTCTCAGTTGGCTTTTGAACAAAGGTAGCTGCCTTCAGCACGTTGCGTTTTTCTCAGCAAAAATGAAAGGAAGGGAAGATGCAAATATTAGTGATACACAGTCCCTAACCAAAGTCACAGTCTGCTTCTATTAGGTTCACTCTTTTTTCTCTCCAGTTTTGAAGTCTGCGATATTTACAGAGCAACAGAACAAACTCATGGCAGTGAATTATCTTTTAAGCTGAATCTGAAGACTACTGAGATTGTATTCGCAGGAAGACAAAAGGCTATTGTTTGCAGGGTTTCACATAAGCCAGTATAACTTGTGATTTACTAATTCAAACACAATCATTAGATAATAAGGTGGACCTGCCAGAGACTTAGGGGCAATTTGCACAGCCTCTGAGTCTAAAACCTGTATACCTTACTGTGGTGTAAGTCAGACGTATGTCAGCACAACTCACTTTTTTGGTCATTGTGTAGGTCAGAATTTTCTTCTGACCTACAATAATCAAAATTGCCTTGAAACCAGTGCAGCCACCCCAATGTGGCAATTTCTGTGTTATTGGAAAGTAGGTACATGTCTAGTTATTTTTCTGTAGCTGGTCACACTGCAAGGATGGCATTTGTAGAGACTTCTCAAGGACCCATAAATGTACCTGAAGGTGGCTGTCATGGCACATCCATCTACAGGAAAATAGCTGGACACATCCCCACTCATTCCGATGCACTTTGACAACACAGAACTGGCCATATTGGGGGAAGTGACACTGTTGGAAAGTTAGGATTTGGGGGATAGTATTGGGAGATCTAGCTATGTCTCCCAATCTAGGGACCTGGTCACAGTGTTGTGCAGATGCAGACTTTCCTTTCACATCTCGCCATATCACCATATCAGTGTATCACATCAGAGCATATCATTTATAGAGTCAGAAACGCCAGACATATAAGGTGGCAACAGAAAGGGAAGAGCCATTAGAGCCCATATTGCAAACATGCAGTGGCTGTTCAGAGAAAAATCAGTCTGAGCTTCATAGATTATAGCAAAGATTTTTAATTTATTGATCATGAACAACTAAAGGTTGCTGTGAAAGAAATGGAAGTATCACATCTGATTGTACTGATGAGGAAAAAATCCTTTGGCCAAGAGGCAACCATTAAAAATGGAATATGGTGAAATAGAACGTTTTCCATTGGCAAAGTCTCAAACAAAAGTGCATTTTATCACTCTATCTGTTTAAATTATACAAGGAACATATCAGATAGAAAGTGGGACTAGACTAGGAAAAAAGAGAAGTGAAAATGGGAGGAAGAAGCATCAATACTTTAATATGAGAAAATGACACCATATTATCAGCAGAAAATAGGAAAGACTTGGAATGACTATTGATGAAAGCTAAGGAAGAAAGCTGAAAGAAGGATAACATCTAAATATCAAGAAGTCAAAAGATGGAAGATTTATAAAACTTCACAGTGGATTTTAAAGACACCGAATTTTTCTATAATTTTACTTATTCCTCAGTCAATATGAAGTCTATAACAAAGAAATAAAAGGAAGGCAAATTGCTGGAAGAGCATCAATGAAGGAACTTCAAATGCCAAAACCAGATTTATCCATGCCATAGTATTTCAGTTGCTATGCATGGTTGTGAATGGTGAAGAAAGATGACAGAAAAAAGGTCTACTAATTGGAAATGTGGTGATGGAAGAGAGTTCCATGGATACTATGGATCATCAAAAAAACCACAAATAAATGGGTCAAAATGACTAAACTGAGATGGGTGTGCTTTAGAAATACTATGACAACAAGATTCATTGGAAAAGACAATAAGGTCTGGTAAAGTTGTTAAAGTTGAAAACAGCAAGTAAATAGAAAGACTACATTACAAAACACTGCAGAAATAATCCAGTTTGAGACCGCTTTAACTGTCCTGGCTGGCTCAGTACTAGGGAATCCTGGGAACTGTAGTTTATTGTGGCACCAGAGCTCTCTGACAGGGAAGGCTAAATGTCTCACAAAAACTACAGTTCCTAGAATTCCCTAGCATTCATCCAGGGCAGTTAAAGCAATCCCAGACTGGATTATTTATGCAGAGTGTTTTGGACCTGAATTACAAGTGGATGGATTCAAGGCAGCCAAGGCCCTGAATCTGCAAGACTTGCCCTGTTAATAACAGGGTCTCTTGAAAGTCTCCCATTCATAGGATTGCCATAAATCAAAGCCACCAATAAACAAAATAAAACAAAAGCCATACTTCAATCTAGTTATGAAAAACAACTGAAGCAATTTAGCTAAACTCCCCTCTCAGGCTGCATCTGTACTGCAGAATTCATGTAGTTTGGCACTGCTTTAGCTGCCATGGCTCAATGTTATGGAACACTGAAAGTTGTAGTTTTGTGAGATATTTAACCTTCTCTGTCAGAGAGCTCTAGTGCCACAATACATTACAAACCCCCAAATTTCATAGGATGGCACCATGACAGTTAAAACTGTATCAAACTGCATTAATTTGGCAGGCCCAGGAAAACATTGCTCACAGTCAAACTGGCAATGGAAAGACCCAAAGAGTCATGCATGAAAATATCCTGTTTCCTTCAACAAGGAATACTGTAAAGAACGATCATGGCTGAGACCCTGGATCAAGGGACATTTGTGTGTTACGTAGCTTTGTCTCTGTAACTACAGACCTTCTAACATAGCCATTTCCATGTTGTCAGAGAGCAAGGGTGTCAGTGGGGATACATCCAACTCTTTTCCTGTAGCTGGACATAAAGATGCAGCATTTTGGTCACTGTGGCACGTTACAGACCGCCCCTTTGGGGCGACCTCTAGGCGCTCCTTTCCCCGCTGGATCAGGGCCTCAGCTGCCACAGCGGCAGCCTCTGGGGCCCCGATCCACCACTTTCCAGGCCACAGGGAAGCGGCAAGAGGCCGCTTCCCCGCAGCCTGGAAAGGGGTGTCCTTGGGGCATCATGCCCCAAGGACACCCGACGGCGGCGGGGACAAGCAGAAAGGGGCCACTCGGCCCCTTTCTGCCTTGCGTCGCTGGTGCAGCCATCTAAAGGCTCGCCAGCAACACAAATCCCTGAAGGAGCTCCATTTTGGAGCTCCTTCTGGCACCACGGAAAGGACGCTCTATGCACCCTGGCACGGTGCCAGTATGTCACAACTGCGCCACCTCATTTGGAGGCGGCACAGTGGTGACATAGCAATGGCAGCCTCCGTGTGGAACGTGTGGCGCCATTTTGTACGGACTCGGTCCGTATTAGGGTTGAGGGTGTACGGAAGTGACACCCCTTTCTAACCCTAGTACGGACCCAGTCCATACTTTATGCCCGTCTGTAACGAGCCTGTGTGACCAAACAGAATTTCAATCTCTGCAATGAGAAAAAAAAAGTGATTCATTAACTGCATGCCCACCAACATTTAATATTTACTGCATTTATAGCAGAGGTATACAGAACAAGGTTGTAAGCCGCCCTGATCTTTTTGGAAGGGCGGGATATAAATAAAGATTTTATTATTTTATTTTATTAGGAATACACATACCAATGTGTGTATCAGATTTCAACTAGTCTTCATCAGAGCTAGAAGGTAACACATAAGTAATGATGGTACCTGAAAGCCATTACTCTTTGAAGTAACAGAAGCATAACAATCTTCTTTTTGTGGAGTAACATAATGACTGGCAACACAGTTATTTTTCATGCCTAAAAAGAAACATTTATGTATAGGTATTAAGAGAGCCAGTGTGTTGTCATGGTTTGCTTGTTGGTCTATGTCTCTGGAGGCCAGGGCTCAGCCATGGAAATTCACTGGGTGACCCTCAACAAGTCACACTCACTCAGATTTTCTTTGTTCGAGGCTTTGTTAACTGAACTTTGTCTCTGTTACGGATTACTTTTGGTGAGCAAACTAGCAATTGGGGGTATTTTCAGGGATATTTTTTTTAATTTTAATGTGTGTGTGTGTGTGTGTGTGTGTGTGTATACACACACATACACACACACACACACACACAAACACACAGAGAGAGAGAGAGAGAGAGAGAGAGAGAGATTTTAAAAAGCAATAAAATAATTATGTTAGTAATGGATAAAACTGTGTGATGAACAACCACAAGGATTCCATTTTTAAAAGTCACTTTTCAAACTCTGGTGGTTCATATATTAAACATTTCTTCTTTTTGAGAAAAATTCAAGGAGAAGATTCTAGGATGCTTTAGTAACATAGTGGGTTGGGTTTTATGCACACTATTTGCCACAGATTTGTTTGTTTCTAATATGACCCATTTCTTGGACTCTGTCAGGATAGCATGAGGCACAGATTTGAAGAGGACAGCACATTCTGTTTTACACTTTATGTCTTACTTCCCCCATATTTTACTGCTTAACGAAGTGACTTTAACCCACCACCTGTTTCAATGTTTTATTCATAAATGTTTCATCTTTATTTTCATTCCCCAAAAGTTATAGTTGAATAGCATAGAGGTACATATATATCTAAAAGGGGGAAATAAAGAGAAGATTTGGGTGTATAAATTAGTTTATAAAGATACAGTGTAGAAATGTGGTTTTCTGATGTATCACTTCTGTTTGATTGGATTTCCCTGTGACTGTTTTATTGATGGTTATTACTTGGTTATTGCCAGGATAAGTCCTTTTGAATTATGACGTTGTGTGAAAATCTTCACTGCGATCGCACGATTTTCATGGGATAATGACTGTTTAAACCCCCAATTTCCTTGTGTGATAAAGTCCTTAGAGCATCAATAAGGACAAAAGGAAATGCACAAAATAGGGATGAGCAAGGCTTTCCAGATGCTATTATAATGCAAATCCCTGCACACCTCTACCCTTGGGAGTGTTGTCCTGGGTTGTTGGCTACAACTGTGCATTGGAAGAATTCCAATTTGCCTATTCCTGACATAAAGATGTTTACAAGACAAAAGAGTTGACTACCATTCCCATTTGGTGATTATTCCTTAAGCAACAGCAACCATCAACCAGGGCCTGGTCATCTATTCTCCAGCTGGTGGTGTAAGCATAGGTCAATCTCACTGCTATTGCCAGTGCCTTCCCAAAGTACAGGGCTCCTGTGTTAATGTGCTTCAGCAGGTTGGGGGTAGGAAGCCAAGCGACTGGCTTTGAGAGGTGGTTGGCTGCCATGACTACTTGTCCATCCATCCCCAAAGCACATTCACACAGTAGACAGGTTCAGCAAGGTGTTAGCAGTCAAAATAGCTTGTTCTCTTGCTTCTTCCCAGAGCATGGAGTTGTTGTGTTAATGTGCTTTCAGTGGAGGTGCTCCTCTATCCTCCTAGCACATATTCTCAGAGCAGCTCACACTTCAGGAAGAGGTGGGAGAACAAGTGATCCCAGCAGCAATACATTTCTGAAGCAGGCTGCTGTGTGAATGTGCTTTGGAACAGAAGAGAGAAGCGGCCTTGGTTGGCTTCAGGAGGTGTTTGGATGCCATGACTGCTTGTCCTCTTGCTTCCATCCGAAGTGCAGGGCTCTTGTATGGAGGGCTACAGTGGTAGCGGACACAAAACATGAGCCTGAGGCCATTGCTGCCTGGCTGCTAGCCTGGAGTCACCCTTGCTTATACTGCCTATGTTCCTCTGGCCTCCCAGAAGGAAGAAAGGGGCTGAGGCTACCCACAACCAGCCATGCCTGCCTGCACCCGCACCCATGCCCGTCAAGCTACTGCCGCCATCCCCTCCAGCCACTGGGCCCATACTGTGGCTCTTCCTACTACTACTTTCACTGTGCTCCCCATACACCCCCAGTCCAGCTAGACAGTTACTACAGGACACCCCAACACCCCCTGGGTTTGTTTGTGGAAAATAGATCATGCGGCCATGGATCTCCAAAGTGCTGTTGTAGGAGAAAGTATGATAAGAAGTTATGCCAAACCATAGAATCATAGAGTTGGAAGAGACCGCAAGGGCCATCCAGTCCAACCCCCTGCCATGCAGGAAATCCAGATCAAAGCATCCCCAACAGATGGCCATCTAGCCTCTGCTTAAAGACCTCCAAGGAAGGAGACTCCACTACACTCCGAGGAAGGAGTGTGTTCCACTGTCAAACAGCCCTTACTGTCAGGAAGTTCTTCCTAATGTTGAGGTGGAATCGCTTTTCCTGGAGCTTGCATCCATTGTTCCGGGTCCTGTTCTCTGGAGCAGCAGAAAACAAGCTTGCTCCCTCCTCAATATGACATCCTTTCAAATATTTAAACAGGGCTATCATATCACCTCTTAACCTTCTCTTCTCCAGGCTAAACATCCCCAGCTCCCTGAGTCGTTCATCATAGGGCATGGTTTCCAGACCTTTCACCATTTTAGTCACCCTCCTTTGGACACGCTCCAGTTTCTCAGTAGGCTTCCATACTTAAACTACCAGGATACATTATGGCAAGACAGCAGGCTTGTGTGATAACATCCTCCGTCAACAAACTCTAATTGCAAATCTGTTCACTGTATAAAAATAATTTTTTTTGGGGGGGGGGGATAATTCAGCTTTCCCTCTATTGAAACTGAAATCCACTGGTATTCTCTACCTGTGTAGTCCTATTTCAGAAACACAGTAATTTAAGGAAACAGGAAAATAGAAAGCAAAATAGATGTACCATAAATCCTAATTATCCACAAATTAAAGCTGTTTTGTGCGTATATGCACATATGATAAACACATACCTAAAATACTAAATTAACTTTTGTCATTTTAAACAAGCTGATAATACATAACAATATTTTTACAGGCTAAAATAGATGTCTCGTGCATTTTGAAATAATTTTATAGTATTAGCAAACTAATTATGTGCTTTTTCATTGGAAACAAAATGAGACTAGAGCCATATTTTTCTATGACAAATTGATTAATTCAGCAAGAAAATTACAAAAGGACTTGCACTGACCTAATATATTACTTTATATACAAGTGCACTAAGAATCAGGATAAAATACAATAAGCTATTTAGATTAGCTTTCCCTTTAGTTTTCTAATGTATAAACAAATGTTCAACAATAGGTCGAAGATAAAATGAAATAAAGAAGGTGCCACTGGTAACTGAATGTTGTCTGTTAAATCAGCAAATGCAAGTGCTCAGCAGAATTTCTTAAGACTAAACAGCACATTATAATAAACATGCCTTTTTATACAGTATGCATGAACTGAATGTGTTCATTTCAAAAACAAGGCAGCCATGAGGCTTAAATTCAGATTGCTTTGGATCCATATTGGGAGCCTACACTAGTTTTATGTTGAAAATTTCTAGTTTTCTCACACAGTCCACTCCCCCAAAGATTTCATTTACAGCAAGCAGCATCTTTAAGGGCAAATAGAAACTGGGTTATCAATTTGACAAGAAACTAGGGCAGGAGTCCAGTCCAAATCCAGATCTGAATCAGAGGACAATCACACCAGCCTGTTGTATTGCCACAATGATGCTAATTTATGAATGGAAGCATGCCAGTTTGGCATAATTTCTTACCACACTTTTGCCCACAAAAACGCAGAGCAGTAGAGATCTTGGACATGTCTCATCATCAGAGTTGCCATTGGACAAGATTGATGTGAGGGTGCTTAACAACAACAAAAGTGCTTTGGCAATCCATGATTGCAGTCTCTTTTTTCCAGACCGCCAAGCTCCACTTTCCTGGGGGAGGACAGGAATGAGCAGCCGTAGCTGCCAACCACCTTCTGAAATTGGTTACTATGTGAATGTACACCATGATAGTTGTAAGGTGGGGGAGGAGAAAAGCAGAAACATGCCCACTTACACAACATGGGTGTCTGAGAAGTGGAACTGCATCAGTGGGGACCTATCGCACAAAGGCAGTAGCAGAATAGCAGCGAAATTGAGAGCTTATTGGTGTAATTTGCCTATCAATGAAAAGGTGCTCAACAATAACAAATGGAATGCAAAGGCAATAGCATGTCTAACACAACACTGTGTGATAAATACTAGCCAAATACACTTTTATTCTTTTAAAAGTCTGCTTTTCTAGCCTCGTGTGATAAAGTCCAGAAATACAACCTGAGACAGTTCCCCAAAACTACTTTTTCTTCAGAATAAGGACCTTATCATACCACTTAAATAACCTGGCTTACCTCTTCTGAATTGAAGTGTAATTTGGACTGCAGCTGAGTCCTATTGCAAGGAATTTGCCGCCAAAGCTGCTGGGCCAGTCCAGCCCTGCTGAAGCCCGAGTCCCAGGCATGTTTGGGGAGCCTCATTTCGACACCAAGAGCTTTCCGACTTCAAAAAATGACTGCCAAAGTGCACTGGGGACCCAGGCTGCAGCTGGGCTGGACTTGCCTGGTGGCTTCATTGTCAAAATCCTTGTGATAAGACCCAGCTGCAATTCGAATTACACTTCAATGACGTAAACCAGGTTATTTAAAACAGTGTAATAAAGTCCTAAAAGTAAATGATTTAAGCACTACTTTTTTTTAAAAAAAGAAATGTTTTTAATTCGAAATATTAATATTTAGAGATTGACATTTAGATTGATATTTAGACCATGTGAAACAATTATAAAATTCCCAAGTGCACTTAAAAGAATGTATGACTCAAGGAATAACACTGATCATGGCCCTTCTGATAGGAATCCAGATTTTTGAGAGATCCCGGGCATGCGGGCATGATTCTGCTTCTCTCTCCTCTTCCCACTCTTCCTTGTTATTCTCAAGCAGACTGTTTTTCTTTTCTTTTTTCTATCTCTTTTCTTCCTTTATTTATTTATTTTTACTTAATGGATTGTTATGATTATGCAATTGCACTAAAAAAATAATAACAGAAAGACTGAAAGGCATGTTGGGAAAGTGATAGGGCACGGAGGTAGGGCTACAGAGGCCAATGTGAGGAAGGAAGAGGCCAGGACAGAAGCAGCAATATGGCAATTTGGAAGAGCTGTGAGATAATAACTGTCCCCCACTCTGTACATTTCCGTTTCTTGCACTAACACAATTGTGGTATCTTAACAAGCCTGGCATGATAAAGTCCTAAGATGGATGTCCATGTCCCTACCCCAGTCTCATTTTTCCCCATCTGTTGCTTGCTCATGCTCTTCCTTGCACTGAATAGACTATTAATATTTTCTTTAAAATAAAGTTGATTACTTAACAAAGAAGAGGAGGGAGCATATAGTTATACATTAAAATATATAAGGGAAGACATATTAGCATGGCATTATATTCATCCAAGTTTTATTTCTAAACGAGAGAGATTTTGAGCAGCAAGGATACATTTAGTAAGCATTAGCACTGATTTTTTTTTCTTCTCTAGCTAGCAGGGAAGCTAGTGTTTATTTAACAAGTACTAAAGGAGGAAAATGATAGAAAGGCATTGCTCTTATAAAGTGAAGGCATAAATCTGATAATTGTGGTGGAATGTTTCTCTGGTCCACAACTGTTTTCTAGACACAAAACTCCCAAACATTTTTAACATGCATGAACTGCAGCTGAGGATATTCACTAATGATCTGCTGGCTGTTAACTGAGGCCAAACAGCCACAAGATCTGAAGCAAAATGGGCAACTCCCCTATGTGTGGATAAACTGTTAATTTGATAGTTTTATTTGATGAATTGTTTAAAGAGTAATTGCATGAGATCCAATAGTGTTCCTGTTTCCATAGCTAATGAATATATAAAATATTTACAAGCTGGCTGTAGCTGAAATGACTCTCGCATTATTCATAATACTTCTCACAAATTGCTCGTGCCTCATTTTGCGTGGTTTTCTCAGCAATTCTACCTAATTTTTACCCACGAAGGATACAAGCATTTCTCAAGTGATTGATTTTGTACTGGTCAATTAAGTCAACTTTAATTCTTGCTTGTCATTTTTATACCATCTGAAATTTTCTGCACGTTCAGATGAAATTATCATAGTGGGCATCTGATACTGACAAAGAGTAATAGATAGTGGGAGGTATGTCTGTCTGGCTGTCTTCAGTCACTAGAACTTAATTTTCTCCAGGTTCTTTAGCAAATATCATTTTTAGAAAGGTATTTGTTTTTCAGTCAGATACCTTAACAAAGGATATAGAAATTCTAAAGTCGCACTCTCTCACGACCCACTGGGTCTTTCCTAAACCCAGTCCATTACTGAAGAAATTCAAGAAATCTTGAACTGGTGGATTCATATATACATGTTTATTACTTTATTACTTAGTTGTTGGTTTGTATATGCATGATCATCACAATTAAATGCAACTTTAGGCTTCAAATGGTTGAGTCAAAGCCATGGAGACAGTTCACAAATCTGTATTAGAAATAGTTTTGAGTATTGTTTGCTGATTAATCAAATTAAGGCAGATGAAATTGTATGCCTGCATACTGAGCTAGCCTTTGATTATTTACCCCAAATGTGTGAACTTTTTTCACTTAATTTCCATAAATTAAATGCAATTCCTAGTTCTTTGATACTATCTCTCATACATTACCTAGTTTTGAACCAAGCTACATCCAACTGACATGGAGTTAATTTATCACTTAGGATGGCAGAGGGTTACATAAGGACAGAAGAGGTTCCCTTTGCCAATCATATTTCGTGTTGCCATCTGGAACCTTCAGGCGTCACGGTTATAAAATGGATTTCTGCCTTTATTCTGGGGCTGGTTGGTCTGTTCTTTCAAGTTCTCCTGTTGGGATACTTATCATCAGCAGGAGGATACCTGGAAGAGGATGATCTTTGAAGGGTCAGATGCCCACTTCCTTAACCATGGAAAAACCTGAGAACTGAAGGCCTACTTTTCTGTAAATAACAGGGGCCTGTTTTTAATAGGGAGCCTCAGGGATTTTCATTATGTTTCCCTAGCTGGTTGTCAGTTCCAAGCCGTCTTTGGAAGGTAATCTGTCTTTGTAACTTTGCAACTTTGTAATCTATGCGTGCTCCAAGATATGATACCCAGAAACCTGATTTAATCTTTATCATATAAAATAAAACTTTATTAGACTGCTGTCCCACTGCAGAATTAATGCAGTTTGACACTGTTTTAACTGCAATGGCTCCATCCTGTGGAATCCTGATATTTGTAGTTTCTTGTAGCACCATAGCTTTCTGACAGAGAAGGCCAAATAGCTCACAAAAGTACAAATCCCAGAATTCCATAGCACTGAGCCATGTTAAAGCAGTGTTAAGCTGCATTAATTCTACAGTGTAAAGCAGATGGGCCAGAATAGCATGGGCTGAGCCTGGTTTTGCTGTGAAGTTTCTTAGAAACTCTGCAGAAAAACAGAGCTATTTTACCCTGGGCTAAAGACACAGTGGCTCAGCAGTTCAGATGCTGACTCTGACAAGTGCAAGATCAGCAGGTCGGCAGGTTGAGGCCCAAGTGTCATGCGACAGAGTGAGTTCCCGTTACTAGTCCCAGCTTCTGCCAACCTAGCAGTTCGTAAGAATGTAAAAATGCAAGTAGATAAATAGGTGCCACTCTGGTGGGAAGGTTAAAACATTCTCTTCAGGCATGCTGGCCACATGACCATGGAGTTGCCTTTGATAACACTGGCTCCCTCAGCTTAGTAATGGAAATGAGCACTGCCCCCTACAGTTGGACACAACTTGACAACCTTGTCAAAGGGGAATATCTTTACCTTTAAAGGCTCTGGAAAATGATCCATGTGATCAGAAGTTGAAACAAGGTCCTCTCTTCTAGCATCAGATCAATTAACGTGTTCTGAGAGAAAGTGAGAAACAATACGAACATTCCGGGCTGTCTTTGATTTGACTTCCATGGATCATGTTAGATTATAGCAAATGGAATTCATCTGCTATAATCTAACATGAGCACCATGGTTGGGAGAAAGGCAAACTCCATGTTGGGGATTGTTAGGAAAGGAAGCAAACATAAAACCACTAATACCATAATTAGCCCTCATACTAATCTATGGTGCGACCACTCTCATGCTCCTCCTTGAGAGTTTAGCTTTGGAAGACAAAACAGACCTACCACATCTGTGCCTTCCTCCAGCTCAGCCTGACAGCCTCTGAGTTCTCCAGAGGAGCAGGAGGTAGTAGAGAAAGCTCCAAGTCCACAGGAAAGGGGAAGGCTTCAGTATTTGGCACAAGCACATTCCCTCCCCAACAGGCAAAGTGAAAGGCTGCATGCACACAGTGGGGAAACATCATCTTGAAATACAGTTTGCAAGTTGAGTAAAGCTGAATCGGCTAGCTTTGTAAGTCAGGGCCCTTTACCCATTTGGGTTGCTGGAAGCAAATTTGGTTTTTCTCTCAGCCTGTGTCTACTGTGAGATAGGATCCTGAGATTTACGACCCTGGATGGTTTCTTGACTCAGATGTCTTGCCATTCTTGTGTCGGCTCTGCTTTGATTTATGGCACCTGACCCCAGACTGTTTGTTATGGGCACCATTTGTTCCTTCAGCTACTGCATTTTTGGCACTCTGCATTCTGTTGCAGTGTGAGAGAAGGACAAGAACATGCTCTTCAGGTCTGCTCACTACACGTCAAAAGGGACATTAGAGAGCTGAGAAAAGTGAAGAAGAAAGCAACTAAAATCATCAAGTGGCAGAGACAACAAGGGTTGACTTTTTTCAATTAGAGTGAAGGAGGAAGACACATGACAGTGATACAGAAAATTATGCATGGTGTAGTGAAAACAAATAGTTACCTGAAGGACCATATTCTCCTGAAAGAGACTGCCCTGCATTTTGAGATCTTCGGGGGATGCTCTCACAAGTACATCTGGTGGGAACATGGGAGAGAACCTTTTTGGTGGCAGTTCCCAGGATCTGGAACTCCCTTCCTAGAGAGGCTAGTCTATACCCCTACATGGTGTTCTTCCAGCAATAAGTGCAGGCTTCTTGTTTTTACTGGTCTTAGGGAACTGAAAGTTTATGCGGGCAGGGCCTTAAATATTGTGCTGCATTGTTCATATTTCTTGCTTTTTATTGGGTATGTTTTAATTAGTTTTTATTTATGTTGATAGTTGAATTATATTTCAACTGGCATATGTTTTCAAAGAGAGTCAATGTGGTATATAAGTTTGAGCATTGGACTACTACTCTGGAAGATCAGGGTTCGATTCCCCACGTGGCCATAGAACCCCACTGGGTGACTTTGGGTAAGTCACACACTCTCAGTCCCAGAAAACTCCATGACAGGGTGTCTTACAGTCACCATAAGTTGGAAACAACTTGAAAGCACACAACAAGATGTTTCCCCAAATGTGAACTTTTCGCTGTGTTTTTTTTAGTATCTATCAGCTGCCTTGAGTCCCAAAAAAGGTAGGTTATAAATAAATAAAATAATAATGCTAAGTCACGTTGCACAAAGATGTTGTGAATGTTGCAATTTTTAAAGAATGTATGAATTTCATATTCCTGTTGACCCATTATTTATGGAAAGTTGCCATTACTTAAATATTTATACTACTAATCACAGGGATGAATGCTCTAATGGACTTTTAATGGAATTTCTTTGATTAACTTATTTTACTGGGGGGAAATATGTGAAATATGAGAACACTGCTTCAAATAAAAAACAACGGCAAATGGAAAAGATTAAGAATAAAAACAGGTAAAGGCATCTTTTTAAAAAAAAAATCTTCCCAATTTCCTCTTCTTTCAAAAAGACCCACAAAGGAAAATACAAGTTTAATAGGTAAAACCAAAATCACATTAAATGGGGAAAAACACGATTAACTTATTAAAAACTATTAAATATGTAATTAGAAGGATTCCATTACATTAAGATACCAATTTCTTTAAAGCCAGAAATAATACCTAATGAAACTTTAATTATTTAAACAAGAAGAGAAAAAGGCATGTTATCTTCTCTGACAAAGATTAAAATCAATTTAATTGGTTCTCCACTGCCTTGACATGATTCTTGCTGTGAGTCAAGCAACCAAAAAGGGAAATTAATATTGCAGCTGTTAATCAAGTGATATTTGTGCACTCCATCTTATTAAAACTATGGGGGCAAGAAGAAAGCCATACTGCTGTTACTTTTGGAGCAATTTGTCTACTTTTTATTAATTTTTTAAAAAAACATATGCTATATTTACATTTTTGAAGTAACATATTTGCACCAAGAAGAGGAGGCTGGGTTGCAATTATTAAAGCAGCAAAAATAACTGATGCGTAAAACCTAGAGCTTGAATGTGACTTTTTTACAGTTTAACTGTAATTAATTTCTTTTTCTCCAAAAATGAACTTGTACTTAACTTGCAGTGTTGTTGTTGTTTTTGTGTGCCTTCAAGTTGTTCCCATCTTTAAGTAATTCTAACAAGAACCTGCCACAAGGTTTTCTCAGCAAGATTTGTTTAGACAAGATTTGCCTGCGGGAAGTCGAAGGCTTTCATGGACAGCATCCATAGTTTTTTGTGAGTTTTTCGGGCTATGTGGCCATGTTCTATAAGAGTTTATTCCTACTTAAATAATAATAATAATAACAACAACAACAACAACAACAACAACAACAGAGGACACTAATCCTCTTTGCATATCCTCCCAACCATCAGCAACAGAACAATACACAGATTAACATGTAAACCACTCCCCAGGTTCTCACACAGTGTGTGTGTATACACACACACACACACAATCTCTCTCTCTCTCTCTCTCTCTCTCTCACACACACACACACACACACTCTTCCATGCCAACATTCTCTGAAGATGCCAGCCACAGATGCTGGAGAAACATCAGGAATAAACTCTTCTAGAACATGGCCACATAGCCTGAAAAGCCCACAAAAAACTATGAGCGAGCATCACTTGTCCATCGTTACCCAGTGGGTTTCCATGGCCAAAGGAGGATTTGAATCCCGGTCATCCACAGTCCTAATCCAACACTCAAAACAATGATGTTAGACTGGCTCTTTAAACTGCATTACAATAGTAATCTATTAAGAAATAACTTTTAACTTTTCAGGTGTAACTGAAACATTTAATTAATTTTACAGATTTGATGGAGTGGTCATACCAAAGGAGAGAGGAGAACTGTCACATGGTTCAAGGGGACTGCCTCATGCTTTTTTGTAGGTGTTAAATTTTTTCTGAGGTATCTGAGGTAGATGAGAGGACAGTTTATTACTGTACTGCAAGCAACCATCTTTGAGCATTCTGATTCTTTAAATAATTTTTTTAAAACCTAAAATCTTTTAAGCCCTTAAAGGATTGTCCTTAGACCAGCACTGTACATGTATTTTGAATATTGCTCTTCTGGAAAAACTGCCACACAAATAAAAATCCTTGAAATGTAAATTTTTAAATAATTTCAACAGCACTTGGTTTTGATACTTCAGCTTTGTCAACAATACCCTTGATGTTGTTTATCTTCCAAAAATGCCATGCAGATTTATGGTACTGTGTACCCTCTTTCTCCAGCTAAAAAATCAGGATGTATTGTGACTAGTGGGTAGATTAAATATCCTAAAGGCATCAGATCAGCAGAGTCTGCCCTGATTAATACTTGGATGGGAGGCTGCCAATGAATCCCAGGTGCTGTAGGCTATATTTCAGAGGAAGGAACTGGCAAAACCACTTCTAAGCATTCCTTTCCTAAGAAAGCCCTATGGCATTTATGGAGTCACCATAAGTTGATCGGTGACTTGAAAGCATGCATGCACACGTGCGCACACACATTGTGACTAGTACATTTGTTATATTCACATTTTACAAAACTATTAATATTAACACTACATGTGATGAATTTTTAAATTGTTATATGATTTATTTTCATATTTTATTTCAAAAGAAAATTTTAAAAACCCAAAACCAAATAATTTTAGTTCCTTTTGAAACAAGGGACACAAAGAAATACTTTTTAAAAAATGTCAGTGGGATGTAAGTAACTACTGGGGGTTGACTAAAAAACTGTAATGAATTGCTTTTTTAGAAAAATGATTTTCCAAGCTGTGTAAAACGGGGAGGGGATGTTTCCTGTGAATTGTAGTAATGTATTTTCATAGAAGATGACAGTCATTTTTAGAGATTAAAAAAAATCAACTATTCAAATTACAGCCCAGATCAGAAAGCAAGCAGAACAGGAGCAATACTGTACAACATGCAGATGTTATCTTTTGATATATGTATTTTTTTTTATATAAAAAGGGGGTTTTATCCTTCCAGTGCCTTTGTTAAAGCCGAGCAAGTGAGTGAATATTCAGCAATATCTACACTCAGCAAACTAATGTATCTGATTGTAAGAAAGTGGCATTGTGAAATATTTATGAGTTCTGAAATACAAACTGGTATGGGGCCTCATCATCTCTTATCAGCCCTTGTTAACTTTACAGAGCATGAGAAGCAATGGAATAACTGTGGTTGTCAAAACTAATAGATCTAAGGGATACTAAACCAACATGGTTTTGCTGAGAGAGACCGTTTCCAGGAAATTTTAACACCTTCACTTCCCATTGTTGTAGACTATGATTAAGCACTGAGATATTTACAGTCAGAGGAATTCCTTAAAGTCAGTGGAGTCACAGACATATTACTGCAGGCATTCCTGAAGAGTGTTAATGAAATACATGAGTGAGGAGTGAGTTTGCACCAGGGAACACAGTGCTCTCATTATGCACATGACAATGTCCCCTGCCCAGTATCTGCACATGCAGTGCAAACATCTGGACAGAAGGAAGTATACTTATACAACTCGATGCACATGTATGAATACAGCCAGAATCATGTGCTGTCAGTGTTCAGTTTCTTTCATGGAAACAGATGCATATTCATCTAAGAGCCTGGAACATAACTATTTCAAAGTAATTCATTACATTAATTCATTATTGCCCAGTCATCCATTGTCTGCTCAACATTTCATTCATTACACTACTCATTTAAAAGATGTGTAAGTCAATTTATTATGTGGTGTGGGGGGGAGACTGAACAGGCAGGCCAAAATAAAGCTGCTTCGGGTCACTTTGGAGGTATGCTGTTTAAATGACATATGCACCTTAAGAGGCCAGAAGCTGTGCCAAAGCTGTGCCCCAGTCCTTAGGACAGGAGCATGACTTTGTTACAGCTTCTGGCCTCTTAGGACGCATGCATCATTTAAACAGAATACCTCCAAAGTGACCTGAAGCAGCTTTATTTTAGTCTGTCTGTTTGGGCCCTCGGTTTTGTAAGCCTGCAAGCCATTTCCAACTGATGGTGACCCATCAGTGGGGTTTCTTGGCAAGTTTTGTCCAGAGGAGGTGTGCCACTGCCTTCACCTGAGGCTGAGAGCATGTGACTTGCCCCAATCACCCAATGGGTTTCATGACTGAGCAGGAAATCGCATCCAGGGTCTCCAAAGTCATTGTCCAACACTCAGACCACACTTATCACAGTGATATTGCTGTGTTTAGCATCATATGGTCCTGCAGAAGTACATTGCCTTTTTAGAAAAGACAGTTTTGTTTCATCTGTGCTTTCTGTTCTGACAGCCACACTGCCTGTGGTGTTGCAGGTCCCTTCACTTTGCAACTTTATTCTGAACTGAAGAAATAGAATGTGAGAAGAAAGCAGAAGTGTAGTAACAGGGAGGACCAAATGAGAATCCCCCCGAATAAGAATTCTATTCATCCAATTAAATTTTCCTTCGGTCTCCAAATTTCTTACATTAAAGACAGTGAGACACTGAAAATAATTCACAGCTAGAACTGGTATTTACTGCACTCATATTCCTTTGGTAATTTAACTTGCTCTTTTTCTTTGTATGCCTAAACTGTATTTCTAAATGTTCAACTGAACTTTTACTGTGTATATTCATTTACAAATCTAGAAATTTTAGTCAAAATAATTGACCTCAAAAACCTCAATAAACCTATCTCTGGGTCAGCCTAACTACTGCACTTTAACTCTAATCAAAAATGGAACCATCCCCTTGAGTAGAGTGGCAAAAGGGGAGAGCTTAGAGAGGAAAACTTACAAGAGGCACCAACCCCCTCTATGCCACAGTGCGTCTTTTGACTTTTCCCCCGGGGTGGGAACATGGCATTGGTGGCAGCTCTTTAGTACTTCCCATCAAAGGAGAGCTAAGAGAAATCAGACTTTGAAGGATCTGAATAAGACATTTGTGTATGTTTGTCAACTTTGGGGGATTAAAAACGGGCAAAGTCATCACATTAAAGTTAAAGGCTATAATCACTGCTAATTTAGTCTCCAATTTCTTTGTTTTGTCTTTTCATCTTTTGGAGATGTGTGCATTTTCCTAGTCCCACCTGTGCCTGGTCACCTCCTCACAAATCACACAGCCACCATTTACTGTACTTCCCTCCTCATCCATTCAGCCTTTAGGGTGGGAACAAACAGTTTTGCCTGCCGAAATTTTGTAAGACTGTTGCCATCATTTTCCTTTGCTTCGTCTTTTACATCTTTTGTTACATGCCCTAAGTTTTACGCTTGACTTATTCACAGATATCAAAATCCATAATTTTAGCTCTAAAACTTGTCCTTGATTTATACATGAGATCGACTTATAGTCAAGTATATACTGTAAGTTATAGCAATGCTAGAAATGTGAGATTTGAAGGAAAATTTAACTGGGGTAGATAGAATTTTTATTTGGGGGCAAAGCCCTCATTTTGTCCCTCCTCATAGCTACACCTGTGAAAGAGAGGATCCTGCACTGATCTAGTTGGAGGAAGATTCTTGCTTAAAGGTAAATAAATGATTTAAACCTAATGACCCACTCATGCACATCCACCCCAGTAATGGCTAATGGGGAAAATGCATTACTCAGTCCCAGACCCAAATTATATTGCCAGACAATACATTATTTTATTGAAAAGTATAGAAATCTGGACTCACGGTTGGGAAAAATAGCTGGTTGTAGGTGACACTACTTCCTGTAACTTATTACTTTCTATCTCTGGTACCAGTCTGTGAGTGTAAGTGTCCCACTTTTATATGGGAACACTACATCATCCACAATCTCTGAGACAAATTTGCAATTCATTCTGAGATGTGATCTCAGGACCACAGAACTGCAGCTTTAAAAGAATTAATTTGTAGAACAATGCAAAGAACAAGCTAAATGCTTTCACATGGGTAACAGTAAAGATTATGAAGGACATCTTAGCTGAACAGAAGACGAAACAAAAATTGAGCAACAGGTAAATATGTTTTTGGCACACCTTTTTAATACACTGTTGTCTTGACTTTTTTCATAGGCATTTTGTTTGCCACTTCATTCTGCCTTCTTTCATAATACAGAGCAACAGAAAATCTTGTCACTGGCTGTCAAATTAATATACACTGTTTTCAACTTCTTTTGGCAATCTGGGTCTTAATTCAAACTGGGCTCTCTGCAGGTTTCCCTGTGTCCTCCCCTAACTTTAAAAGGGAACAAAAATAAATGACAAAACATAATGAAACCATCCAGGCTTGAGATGCTTCTAAGCTAAATGCATTTATAATATTTGGTATGCTATAATTTAGCTGTTAAATGTTTTCTTTTCTTTTTGAAGAAGGAAGGGTTGTGGTGGTGGGTTTTTTTTTTAAAGACCTTCCATAAGAATTCAGCTTTAATTCAGATTAAACTGAGACTGTCATACTTTGGATGTATCATTAGATGATCTCATTTATTGGAAAAGGTAATAATGGAAGGCAGTAAAAAGAGAAATACTGCTATTCAGAAGAATTGGTTCAACCAAGGAAGCCAAGACCTGGAGTTTGCAAGACTTCAGCAGGGCAGTTGGGGACTGGGACTCCTAGAGGTCTCTCATTTGGAGGATTGTCATAAAATGCATTTGCCTTAACAGCAAATGACAGAGAACAACAACAAAGCAGGCTGCTTCTCAGGCCAGTGTGTGTATAAACTCATCTTTAATTTTCCTCTGTCTGATACCTTTCTACAGTCTGCTATCTCTAATTCCAAGAATTACATAGAAGGGTTTTATTTCTCTTATTAAACACCAAAGTGTCTGGCTTCCTGTAACCACAATGGATGATAGTCTAAAACATTTCAGCCCAGGATAACCCAATTTCCTTCCACTCCTGTTGATTTTTAATGGCATAAATGATTTTTTTAAATTGTCTCATTATGTGGTTCTGCTGGTTTAAAACAATTTCATGCCATTTAGTACTGGTAATTTTGCAGCTTTGGTTTATTTCTATGATTGTAGACTGTTGTTTTTATGATGACTCTCGTAGTTCCGTTATTGTAATATGTAATCGTTTTTTAGCTCTTTTATTGAAGCCACCCTGCATGAGCATTTGCCCTAAAAGGCAGTTTATAAATATTTTACACCAGTCAGTCGATAACCTGTTGTTTTTGCCAAGAGTATGCTGAGATTTTTGTTCCAGATTCCTAACAACGGTGTCACAGATTTTTTCATTTTAAAAAAATCCTACATATAATCCAGGAACAATCATTTCAAAATCAAATAGTGGGACTATGGAATTGTCTCTACCACTGAATCTAGTATTTCCCTCTCACAATAATCATGTTCAACTTGTTTAATGGATCTCATTCTTTCAAAATGTAATAAAAAGATATCATCTTTATGAAAAATCAGAATGAATACGTTGCCTAATTGCCTGTGCCAGCTGTGTTAAAAGCTAAGGTCAGCTTTCAACCATTCTTTGGTACTTGGAACTGTAGCCTTTGCTTGATATCTCACCGAACCAATATTGGTAAGTGTTAGTAATTAAGCTATACGAAGAGTATAGTTTATATTAGAGATATTGGTTATACAATTGAACAGTATGAATAACTGATCCAA
This sequence comes from Sceloporus undulatus, assembly GCF_019175285.1. Taxonomy (NCBI): domain Eukaryota; kingdom Metazoa; phylum Chordata; class Lepidosauria; order Squamata; family Phrynosomatidae; genus Sceloporus; species Sceloporus undulatus. The sequence continues at coordinate 108,901,658 of NC_056525.1, forward strand.
CTCCTTCAAAGATTGAGTGATTCCTCAGAAATCAGATGTAACATGTTATTTGCAATATGTTATTTTTGGACTTAACAAGGGCATATCAATGTTAATTTTTCACAGTAACACAAGTGGCAACATTTTTAGCTTTTAATCTCCTTCTAACCTTAGAACTTGAATGTAACATGTTACTTTGGGGCACTTACAAGGACATATCAATGTTAATTTTGCATAATAATACACCTGGTAAGCTTTTAAATGTAATGGGTAATGCTTACTTGTTACTTATAAAACTGAAAAAACATTTGGGGGGGTTAAAATCTGTGGGGACCTTTTTGTTCTGTTTTTAAGTGTAATTTTGTAAAATAATAATAATACTACAGTAACTACTTTTACTACAGTAAAAAGTAAGTGAGTTAGTGTGGTATAGTGGTTTGAGCATTGAACTATGAATCTGGAGAACAGGATTTAAATTTCTGCTCCACTATGGGAACTCACTTGGTGACCTTTGGCAAGCCACATTCTCTCAGCTTCATAGGAAAGAAAAGACACACCCCTCAGAGCAAATTTTGTGAAGTCAACCCCATCACAGATTTGCCTTAGGGTTGTCATGGGTCAAAAATGACTTGAAAGCATACAAGAACAACTACTGTACAGCTAAAAAGAAACCCAGTACTAATATGTTCTTTAAAAAACACGTAAAGCTCTGCTACTTCTTAGAAACTGTGGAGTAAAACTGATAATAGCTAGATTGGTTGTTGGTCAGTTTTTTATTTGCCTAAAGCAAAGGTCAGCAGCAAAAGGCCCAATTACCATTACAGAATAGGTCAAACCTGTCAATGTTTGCAATGCAGACATACCAAGCAATAACCTACTGTTTACACTGGTATCATGAAATACCAATAACATCAGTGAAAGTACAGAAATGTAAATAGCTAGTGAGTCACTCCATGAAGTGTATTTATTAAAAACTATTCTTAGAGGGCTGATTTTAAAGTTTACCCCTCTAAACTTCATAAAATAGTAGCATAAATTTTCAGTGGCCACAGAATTCTTAGATAAAGAGCTGCAGCTCTCTCTGACTAAGCAGTCTGCCAGGAAGCTTTCCTCAAAGCAAACTGGGATATCACAAGACCAATGTAAGGTTATGGGTGCATTTAGTCTGCTGATGTCTTGGAGCTATCATCATCATCATCATCATCATCATCATCATCACCATCATCATCAAACTTTATTTATATAGTGCTGTATATTTACACAGCGCTGTACATACAATAAAAATCAATAAAAATGAAACCTGCCAATGGCGTACATTCTACAGGATAATAACAAAATACATATAAAATAATAGATAATAATACAAGATAGCATTAGATATAATAAGCAAGCAACAAATTAAAAACATTAAATATTCCATATCAAGAAAATATCAAATAACAGTCAGATAACAAACACACAATGCCTGGGAATGCTTCGCTAAATAATATAGTCTTCAACTCTATTTTGAAAGTGGTTTTAAAAGTGATGAGCCGTGTTCGTGAGGGAAGGAGGTTCCAGGAGTGAGGGGCAGCAAGTGAGAAGAGACAAATCCGGGACGGAGGAGTGGAGATCCTAGGCTGGGACAGCAGCCCTTGACTACCAGAACAGAGGGCACGAGCGGGAAGGTGAGGAGAAAGAAGGTTTGATAAATAAGGAGGAGGGCAGCCCATGCAGGGCTTTAAAAGTCAATAACAAAAGCTTATACTGAATATGGAAGGGGAAGGGGAGCCAGTGAAGGGATGATAACAAAGGAGAAACATGGTCAAAGCAGCGAGCAAATGTAATAATGTGTGCAGCTGAATGCTGGACAGAAATTAAAGGATGGCGGTGAGAGAGAGAGGAAGCCCTGCCAGGGAAGCTAATCCATTCTTTCCCAGTACCAATTTCACTTGCAGAGACCAATTCCCCACCTCTGTGCTGAGCTATAGACTTACAGTCCATGCAGACCAGCCATTAAGGCCAGCCTGTGGGTGGAGTTGGAGTGTCCACACGACGCATGTCCCCATGGCGGTGTGATGCCACACACTGCACCACACGGCACGCAGTATCATGGCATTCCCCTGGCGCTGCATCCAGATGACACAAAGGAATGCCATAAAGCTGCAGCAACATGGCTACAGCACACTTTCCAGGGTGCAAAAAGGAGCCACTTTTTGCGGCTCCTTTTTGCGCTGTGGAAAGGCCAGATGGGAGCTGTGGCATGCAGTTTCTGCAGCCCTGATCTGGTAATTTAAGGACTAAACTTAGTCCTTAAATTAAACACAACTGGAACACAACCATTCATGATCTGGCTGATAAGTCATCACTCAATTCACAGCTAAACTGCCTCCATTGAAAAATATTGTGCTGAGGATAATGTCAGTTCTATGATTTATTGTGGTAGTTTCACAGTAGTATTGCAATTACTGGATGTCAAGCATGTGTTCCCTGAATTGTACTGTGCAACTAGTACCACATTAATATACAAGTTGACCTATTCCAAAGGTGCTAGCCCAGTAATAAGAATAAATCACTTACTATACTATATTTTAGAGTAAAATACAGTAAAAGCCAGTTTTTAACATCACTTTCATTCAGGTCTTCAAGGCTTTTAAAAACACATTTCCAAAAACAACTACAAAATCCAAACAAACTCCACATTACCTGTAGATTCAAACTACATTTGTACATCAGAACTAAACTAAACTCATTTTAAAACATATTCATTTGGGCAGATACCAATGGCAAATTCCCCATTCAAAGGCACTGTGACACTACCAAACAAAAGCAAAAATGAAATGCAATCTGTATAGTATAATCCAATGCAAGATGATGAGGAAATGGCTTTACCGCAGGGCTATGCACTGAACAAGCATTTAAATCTTATTATGTCTGATTATATTGCACTATTTGGGCACATTTGGAAATAGCTATAATGAAAAACATCACGCCTAGTGCTGCTAATGCCCAGTGTGTAGCAGATGTTTTCACTGTGGTGAGAAAAGCTGATCAGGAAAAGTCAACAAAGATAAGAAGACAGGGAGAACACACCTGGTTTTCAAAGTGGAAAAGTGCATGCTGGGGGGGGGGGGGAATCGACAGACAGAAAGAGAAAGAATATAAAACTAGTGACAGTGTAGCACTGATTTATCAGTACATTTTTAGCAAGGAAGAGAACCATAAAAAATGTCCCTGGCCTTTTACTTTTGACATTAGGGAAAGTGAAGCAGCACAAGCCAAATGAAAGGAAAATGTGCATCTAGTATGAATACAAATAGTAAAAGAATTATTGTGGTAGAGTTTTAAACATTTCCTGAAGTTTATTTGAATAACTGCCTAATAGACATTAAATTGCAAATATTTCTTAAGTTATCTTCCTATTCATTCTGCTTCTCTTTTCTCTCTCTCTCTTTCGTTTTTTACAATGGGGCAGGAAGTAGCCATCACTCCCTTCTTTTGCTAATCGCAAGGTACTGTAAAATATGGATGGCATAGGGCTCTTCAGATGAGAAAGCTTTTGGTTTTAGAAGGGGTTTTTTTTCTGCATCCCAGGATCCTAATTCTACATGTTCCCCCCAAAAATCTTTTCTAAGATCTGTACTTGGCTTATTTAAAATCACATGCATGGGCAGCTGTGATGCCACCCTTCCCTTTCCTTTCCTTCCCTCCTCTCCTCATACACAACATCTGGAATTTTCTGGTAGTTTTCAGCAGAAAAACACGTGTTTGCTTTTGTGTTCAAACCCAATAGACAAACCTTAGCTTATCTATTCATGTAACACTAAGCCAGGTTCTTCCTGCACTGGTTGTGGCCTATAGAGGTTTCTTTTCTATCTTGCAAGTCCCTTCTGATAGTATCACTGATCAGTGATTAGCAATAGCAGATTATGGCCAGTAGTCTATATCAGCTACAGTTGACCCTCCACATTTGCAGCTTCAGCATTTGCAGATTTGTTTATTCATGGATTTCAGTGATGTGTCTGCCTCTGCTGTCACTCAGTGGGGAGGGGGCTTCCAAAGCAGAAGGGACAGGGCTTCCAGGCTCAGCTTTGCCGAGCATGCATGCACCCCCAACCCTCCTTTCTCTGGCTTGGTTTTTCTCTGAGGAAAGCTGAGCTGCAACAAAGAGAGGCAGAGGGGCACATGTGTGCCCGGCAAGGCTGAGCCCAGCCTCCCCACACCTCCTTGCAGAAACTCCATCCCTTCTGCTTACCATGGCAAGGAAGTTGGGGAGGCATGCCCAAGCTCAGTCTGGCTCCTTGCCACATTCATTTTTCCTCTGAAGAAAATGGGCTACCCCAAGGAGGGGTGGAGCAGCAGACGACCGGGTGTCACCCCCCCCCCTCTGGGTTGTCACCCACTGTAGTCCACACTCCCCACATCAGTAGTGAAGCTACTGATGGATTTAATTCATATGATCTCTGTAGGAATCTCTAGGTCCTCCAGCACAACTCTATTGTCAATTTCTGCCAAAAATCACACTGGCAGGCCTAGAGATTCCTAGAGAGAACACTTCTCTAGGCATTTGTAGATCCTCCAGCACAATTCTATGGTCAACCTCTGGAAGATATTAACCATAGGTTTGGCCTGGAGGACTTAGAGATTCCTTGAGAAGTGTTCTCTCAGGTTAAACAAATAGTGTTTTTTTCTTATTTGTGGTTTTTCCTCTTTCACGGGGGCCCTGTGCCCCTAGTGCCAGCAAATGTGGCTAACCTCTTCTGTCCCAACATCCATCTCCAAACTTGACAGAAATATTATTCATCTGGGTTCCAGTCACTAGCAGAATGGGCCTCCTTTTCTCCATGCAGCTGATGCCCAATAAAGCACAAACATGGCAACAATGCCACAGTCATGACCAAGTAGTGAATATAATATGAAACAGTTATGGATAATAAACCAAACTTAGCTGAATTGTGAACTTCTTCCTTTTATAATGCCACAAATTAATCAGAAATTCAATAGTATATCTGAATCTGAGTGGAAACTAATAAAAGAGTTTTATCCTCTCATGACCAGAATGGAAGAATAAAAGGATAAAGACACACATCCAAAATGTTACTATCAGCTTTTTTCACTGGGAGATATTGCTGATTGTTGGACATTACTGTGACACAGATGGGCTCCTGAGCTGTTACATAATTTCCCATAGGTGCTGTTTTGCTGTAGGGAATTAGCAGTCATTCAACGTGATGATCCCAGTACCATTTTAAGATGACTAACTCCTGCAAAATGTCATATATCTAGACATTTTATGCAATGTTTAGAAAGCACTGTTAGTAATCCCCTAAGAAGTTGAAAACTTAGTACAAACACCTTAAAGAGCCACATAGAAGAAGGGTACCCACCTCCCAAAATTGAATCATTAAGTCATTAAAGGGGGATCCCAGCTAGTGAGCTGGGGTTATTTAAACAGAAACTACAAAAAACAGAGAAAAAGCTTGTCTCCTGTCCCTACCAAGGCAGGCCCACTCTCCGCACAACTAGATAGCAGTTCTGATCGGCTGATGTGAGTGTGGCACTATTGATACTCACCCATGGCATTGTTGGCCATTAGAAACACTTTCAAGCTTCCTCTTCTCTCTTACCACCTCTAAACATGCAAATGTTGCACTTGGAAAATTTTGACAATTAACATTTGATAGGTCATTCATATTTAGAAGTCCTTACTTGACAGTGGAGTCAATGAGTGATGGAAGTATAGTGGGCCCTTGGTGTCCACTGGGGTTTGGTTCCAGGATTGCCTGTGGATACCAAAATATGTGGATGTTCAAGTCCCATGATATACAACAGTGTAGTAAAATGGTGTCCCTTATGGCAAAATCAAAGTTTGCTCTTTGGAACTGATAATTTTAAAAAAATATTTTCAAGGTGTGGATTATTGAATCTCTGGATATAGAATCTATGACTATTGGGGGTTGGGACTGTTTATACATAAACTAATCCTTACTTCCAGGCCCAAACAGAAAGAGTATTTGCTGTTCGGTTCAATATTCCTTCATTACCAAACCCCACCCCACCCCACCCCACCCCACACACACACACACGCAAACGTTCATTTTTGTTATCTTATTTGCCCCTGTTCTTCACTCACACAGGAATTGGAATCGGGTTTGCATTAAGCTTTGTGGCACCCAAGGCAATTCTTTAATTTTCCAGAATTCACCAAATATTATCCCATTCCAGAAAGGAAAAATACTAATGCAGGAGGAAGTCAGAGGTTTTACTGAGGGGGACATTTGTAAAGGGGGGGGGGACTGAAAATAACACCAAAATAATTTTTTGATACTGTGGTATACAATTATTTCTAATCAATCAAATCAATCAATCAATAAAATACGTTTTGTTAAAGCTTAGTATATACATTTTCCCAATTTATCTTGACTGCAATAAATCCATGTCAATGTTGTGTTACTGTTTTAAAGTGGCCCACAGTGATTTTTCTGTCACTTTCTCCGCTGTTCATTAGAAGTTTTACTTCTCCAAATAAGCACAACGTTTGACTTCCTGACTGACATGAAGTTTCGAACCAATCAATGTGTCTTTCACCTGCGCCGTTTCCCTATCATTAGCAACAACAAGGCTCATTTGTGATTTCTACCAAGACTTGAGTTCGCTAAAGGGGAAAGAAAACCCAGCATGACAGACTGTACTGTCAGTTCTCTCAATGTGCTTGTTTGCAACAGGCTTACCTTGCGTAATCAGTTTCAAAGTCAGAGGGCATCACACAAAAAAAGAAATTGTTTTCAAGTACATTTTTTCAGGATTTTAGCATTCCAAATTTTTAAGCCCTTTTAAATGCTGATGATATTGTTTATCTTGTTGTTGCTGCTGCTGCTGTTGCTGCTGTTGACCTGTTTAGGGTCTGAATCATGCTGAAACGTTTTTGGTTGTAAGGCAGTGCATAGATGCCACCAATAAATGATAAAAGAAAATACCAAAAAGAAGAAGGCCTTTCTATAAGGCAAGGGTGGGCAAAATGTAGTTATGGGGCCGCAAGTGATCCTCTAAGGGTGTTCTCTTCTCCCAAATATTCCATCCCTAAATTTTTCTAGTTTATCTTTGTTGAGGCACACAGAGACAGATACACACAGAGACAGACACACATTTATTGTGCCAGTGAACTGCATCTCCTAACAGCCTCTGGATGCCATGAGTCACCTTTAAAATCAGTCACAGCCCCTCCACACATTGTTTGACATTTAAAAATACATCCCCCCCCCCCAAAAAAAAAAAAAGAAAAGTAGACTTCTGGTCACTTTTCATTCATTTTTGTTTTGTTTTGTTTTCCTGATAGTCTATGTGTACTCCCCTCCCAAGGGTCCACAAACAGAAAATTGGACTCTGGACCTATTAGAATTGCCCATCTTTACTGTGAGAGTGTTAGCACCCAGCCCAGTGTGAGCCATTTATTTAAACAGAAAACAACAATCTTACAGCATTTAAAAGACTAGCAGATGTCTTTCATGTGGCATAAACCTTTATACATGTATATAAGCCTTCAAGTCACCTGTCAACTTATGGCAAGTTTCATACTTCCCATTAATTTCATAGGGATTTCTTAAGAACACCACTCAGAAGTGGGGTTGCCAGTTCCTTCCTCTAAAATAGAGCCTACAGCACCTGGTATTCCTTGCTTGCCTCCCCTCCAAGTACCAACCAGGGCTAACCCTGCTTCCAAGACCAGACAAAATCTGGTGTCTTTAGGATAGAGTTCATTTCACTGAATTCCTGTTCCAGGGATTCTGGCCCCAAATAAATGTCTTAGTCTTTCTCTAAGATACCACAAGAAACTCTTTTTGCTATAATCAAATAAATCATCCAGGGTGGCGAACCTCTAAATGTTGATCAGACCATTCATACATATCTGTTCCTGGGAAAAGGTGGACATTTACTGAACTCTTTCTTTTTCTTGTTCTTTTTTCAGCATGTTCTGAAAAAATTAGAAAACAAAGGACTGCATTCTAGATATAGGGATGTTTGGGTGTTGGGGTTTTTGTTTGTTTTTTAAGTGGCTGTTACAAACCAAATATATAAAGCTGGGAGGGAATGTTAATTTTTAAAAAATGTCCCTGTATGAAAATGAAAACTTAATATTGTGCAAGGACTCTCCATTGAGAGTTTTCAAATCACATTTTGCCCCTCCCGAGTGGTTTGGATGTTAGCAGCTGTTGTATGATACAAAGCCATCACTACAGTGAATACATAAGTAAGCTGCCCCTAGTAACAGTATTGAGTTAAGGTCTAGAGTAGAAACCAGTGGCTAAAACAGAAATGCAATCTGACTGCATAAAAATGTATTTAATGTCACCAAATATTCCGCTCTGTGAGCTAGAAAGCATATGTGCCAACTGTGATCATAGCCTTTATTTTCCCCTTCCTTTAGAGCATATGAAAAGATCTAATTCTCTGCTTTGCTATTCAAATGAGCTACTCCTCCTCCCAAGTAGAGGATCTTTCAAAAATAATATGCCAGAAGGGCTATTTACTCCTATATGACATTTCTAATGTGAAGTGGGTTTATCTTCCAATTATCTTCTCTCAATATATAAAAGCTGTTTGCCATTATTCTATCCTAGTCCCTCTCTCCATTCCATTTTCTTGACTATGAACCCTACACACACACACACACACACACTCCTCAAAAAACCAGAACAGAACTGTCCAGACTAGAATTGGAAAATAAATTCTTTGGATGCAACAGCCTTGCTGTGAGTAGCATTCTTACACCTCCCTAGACTTGTTGTAAACAAGCAACACCCCTCACTTTGAGAAATGGCACATATGCAAGGGTGATGGGATATTTCAGAAAATTCAAGTGCCCACAAAAATATGGTCTGCGCATTTTAAAATTTCGACACTTGGAAATGCGCATAGTTAAAAAGACGCACACACTTTAGTCAATGGGTGGGAGTGCATGTGTTAGGGGGAAAGAAATTTAAATATGAGTGAATTTAAATGCAAGATTTAAAAGCAAAGTTTTGCAATCCAGTGTGAAACAAAGATGAGGGAATGAGGTTCAAAAACAGGCAACAAAATTGAGAGATGTTCATATTCCTATAGAAGGCTTGATTCACCAATGCATGGAAGTTTGTTTAGCCCTGCCAGGAATATCTAAATGAGCTCTCTTAATTTCATCTTCCTTTTCCAGATATAACAACAATCATTCCACTTGGAGTCACTGCATCAGCATAACTGGATCCAACTGACATTTGGCTCCTTCTCTTCCAACTTTGCCATCTCTTAATAATGTTTCTACTTGCTTGCAACAGACAAAGAGTAGAGACACTGGGACTCATTCAAAAGAAACTCCCACTTCTCTTTAAAATTCAGAAGTAACGTTTTCACTTATCTATCTACTTGTAATTCATTCTTTTTTCCGTTAGCAAAGGTATTAACACACTGCAGTATGACTGTAGTTCAGCAAAGCAAAACCTTACTCCTTTTGTGGTGGAAGTTTCTTTCCTATTTACGGATGCAGCCTCACTAAATGGTGGAGGAAGAACCTCACGTTGTTCAAGCACTGCTTTGTGCTGTTTCTTATGTTCCATTCTGGGTGTTCAGGTGGTGATGAGGCAGAAGGGAAAGAAGTGTGTGTCATACTATGGACCAATGGGTGTACCATTCAGATATTTAAATGTGTAATTTTTTTTTAATTTGTATGCCGCCTTTCTCCCAGAGTGGGATCCAAGGCAACTCCCAAAGTAAATTTTAAAAATCTTAATAATTATTTTTTTAAAAATAATTTAAAATCCACACATTACAAATTTTAAATCCTTTAAAAACATACATACATACATACATACATACATACATTTAAGAAGAACACACATCTGAGTCAGACTCTCCCCTGGTTACACATTAAAAACCTGCTTAAACAAAAAGGATTTTGCCTGGCGGTGAAAGGGAAGCAGGGAAGGGACCAACCTAGCCTCCCTTCAGAGGGTGGGAGCAGCCACAGAAGACTCTCTCCCGTATCTCACCAAGCAAATCTGTGATGGTGGCAGGACTGAGAGAAAGCTCTTAAGACCCTGGCAGGTTTAGAGAAAGAGAGAGAGAGAGGGAGAGAGAGGGATGGTCCTTCAGATAGTCTGGACCTATGCTATACGGGCTTTATAGGTCATGATAGGCACTTTGAACTGTGGCCAGAAATGAACCAGTAGCCAATGAAGCTGTTTGAACAAGAGAGTTATATGATCCCTGGCCCCGTCAGCATTCTGGCCACAGCATTTTGGACCCGCTGAAGTTTCTGAGCAGTTTCCAAAGGCAGGCCCACGTAGAGTGTGTTACAATAGTCCAAATGGGATGTAATAGAGGCCTGTGTCGCCATAGCCATTAGATTATAATAGCAGTTCTTGATACACTTGGAGCTACAACTGTAACTAGTTACTTTTTAAAGCCACTTTCCAAACTGTCCAGAGAAAGAATGAAGAGCTGAATGGGTACTGTTCCTTCTTCACATTCCTGCCACCGCCCAGAAAGATAAAGATGGAGGAACCACATGAAGGGTGGGAAGTCAAGCAGAGATATCTGACTAAGGGATGGGTCTCCACAAGTACCCCCACAACACTGGTCTCTCTTCCTGTTTCTTTCATATCTCTTTTATCTCCCAGCATTTTTCATTCTGTAGAGACATTTGTCTATAAGTTCTTTCAAAACTTATTCAAATGGAAGAGATGCTTCTTTGAAAGGGCTAATCTTCAGATGTGAACCCACCCATAACTGAGCTGAGACAGCCAGTGGCTCACATTTTAATAGTGATTCCACTTTTAATAGAGAATCCTGGAACAAAATAATGAAAAGCAGACAAGCAGAAGCAGTAAATTAGTACCTTCTAGCCAAGTAGAAAGACTTGCAGTCTCTCTCTTAACTTAGTTCTGTCAGGAGGGGGGGGGGGTAGCAAATCAATTCTGCCTTCATTTGCTCTCCCTTAAGCTCCCCAGAGGAATTATAGCTCATGCATACACAAGTGCAGAGGTCTTGTGTTACACAAAGTTAAATTACCAAGTGGAATAATTTCAGGTTTATACATAGGCACTGATCCAGTAATATTTAACATTCATATGTAAGGGAGGGTCTGTGACATCTGAAAGGCTAGCCAGTTTATTGTGGTATCAGCTTTTGTGGGCTTGAGCCCTCTTCATCAGGTACATGAAATAGCACATCCAGCATTTTGTGTGGGTGAACCAAAAAGGGGTGTGTCTAGAAGGTTATGAACTAAAGAACATGACAATTTTTATCACGTCTATTATTATTATTATTACAAACAAAATCTCAATTATTCCCATTTTTCCATTATCCAACAATTACAAGTACATTATGTATATATATTTTATATAATAATAATAAACCTTTTTACCCTCCCACTCAAACACTTCCACATCATCATAGTATTATATCAACCTTTATCATAAGATCATAATATCATTCCATCTCTATAGTTCATCATTCATTTTTTTAATTTCCCACATATTCAACCTTTACTTTACATCTTCCACCTCTTTATCTTTCTACTTTCTGATTCATTTACTCTCACCTTCTCATTTTCCCATCACATTTCAGTATGTCAGAGGAACTGGACTTGGGTACATGAAAATGTATCACAGCATTGGTTTGTTCAATATGTGTTATATTTTTGTATTGCAGTTCTCCGACTCTTCCATCCAGCAGTAATTTTTCCAAATTATTTGTTTATACCATAAGATGCCTTCGTTGTTGTTGTTATTTGCCATCAAGTAAGCTTTGACTTATGGTTACCCTATGAATGAGGGAACTTGTTGCAGGAATTCAAAGTGCCCCCCACCACTGCTTCTGCTGCCCACCCTTAGATCAAGACCCTGAACAACTGAACTCAGTGCCATAAGAAGGTAGGAACAATAGGCTAGTAGGAGAGAGAGTGATCAGTACTCCAGCAGAGCATGTGTCTGCACCAGTGGCATCACCAGAGTTGGTGTCACCTGGTGTGGTAACTCATGGTGTCATCTCTGTATTGACCTCCTCCCATACCACACTCATACAAAATCCTCAATAATGTTTTTTGTACTAATGTAGTAAAAAATCATAATTCCCATATATCACTGAATGTAATGGTAATAGTTTTGACATAAACAACTAGGAAATTTAAAATTATACCTTTAAATTACAATATCACACACAGAGAATAAATGTGTTTACATATACATAGTATAATAGAAAGAACTGCGGAGATACAGCCGTCCCATCTACCCTGGCACGAAAATGACACCATTTGCACTGTTTCCATTAGGGAGAAGATCCTTTGAGGGAAAGATAGCCTTCTATCTCACTGAAATGATACAAATAGCATCATTTTCATGCCAGCAATAATGGATCTGATAGTTTACCAGACCTTTACCAATAAGGAGAATAATCAATAGAGAGCTAGTGTTGTGTAGTGGGATTCTGTGAGACCAAGGTTCAAAACTCTACTTGGCCATGGGGAAGCATACTGAATGACATTGGGCATGGCATACACTCTCAGCCTCAGAGGAAAGAAATGGCAAACTCCTAAGCAAATATTGTCAAGAAAGCCCCATGACAGTTCGCCTTAGGGTCATTATAAGTCAGAAATTACTTGAAGACACAGAAGGAAAAAATCATCTGAGAATTGATCAACTTCTTAACCCTGTCTCCTTCACAGGCCACAAGCCCCAGGACCAGTCGGAAGGGTTTGGTCTTGCAAAAGTATCACTTCTTATCCTCCAGCTCCTGCCACCTGTCTGGTTGATGCAGGTGAAGACATCACTCTCGGTTGCTGATCATGTGGAAGAAAAGGGCTTATACTAGGCATAGGTGCCAGATTAATGGTTTGAAGCTGTGCAGGAAACAGAGGGTTCAAATAACTGCCAGGGGTAAGAGGTCCATCTGAGTAAGAGAAAGTCCATTTGAACATTTTAGCACCTGCACTGTTTTTCCACTCTTTTACTTTGCAAAATGGCTTGCATTGAATATGTTCTGTCAGTTTCTAGTGCTTTTTAATAAAGAAATAATTATTTTTGCTGTAAAATCAGCTGGTCCTCAACTTGATTTCTTCCCACTATCTCACTCTCACCTAGAGTCACTCTAACTATTTGTCCCTTTTTAAAAAAAAATAGCCTATAATGTCCTACAGAGAGTTCGTGCCTGGAGGAGCTTTTTCCTCAAACTGGTAAACCCAGAGCATAACAGAAGTTTAAAATTTTACTCAAAAACATCTAGAAAGTTGCATAATTCCCCCTTCCCCATGTTCTAGAACCAAGTGTGCATATACATCTGGAAACATAGGATAAGCCTTCATGTGGGCCTGATGAATCAGAGTTTAGTCCACAAAAGCTTATGCCATAATGTGCCACAAGATTCTCCACAGATTTTACAGTCTTCAAAAGTTCTCTTGGCTTCTTGTTTCACTATTACATTTCACCAAGCTATATCCTTACTCTTTGGGGAGGGGGGAGGAATCTGACAATATCATAAATTGATTTTTTTTTCATTCACACCTGGAAATCTGTAATGTACCACATACAGGACAGTACATATTGTGCTACACTGGAGAAGGAAATGTGTATCTTACAATCTATGGAATACTGTGTATTGTGATATACTGGAGAAGGATGGCAACTGTGACTTCAAGAAGCCTTATGCTCTCCCTACTTAAAACTATACATTTTGAGAGAAAACGGGAATATACAATTTGCTTGTATACTCCAGTTTCTGGTTTTTAAAAAAACCTGTCAGGTAGAAAGTTCTGGCATACCTCTCTTTTTATCCAAACTCCATCCACACATGAGAATTTCAGCTATAGCTTTATTGATCTGGTTTAATCAGATACCCAGCTACTTCAATCAATGGAACAAATGAGGGTTCTAAGCAGAACATGCTCTTGCAGCCAAGTGTATTCCTTTTAAAACTGACACAGGTGGAGACTAAAGAAGTTACCCACATTAAATGAAGATTTCTGGCTGTGGTCTTGCTATTATTTCACTAGGAGTGTACTGCGATCTATTTCCTTTTACTGACCACCATGCTTCTCAATTGAAGGTTTCCTACAAGTTCTTTAGTGCCCTTTCCCTCTCTGTAATACATTCTTTGTGTGTGCAAGAGGGAATGACTGTATTCTGCAGCCGAGTGTAATGAATGTCTCATGAACGTCTCATTCTAGTTCCTGTTTCATAAATAACATGAGTTACATTCAGATATATACTTTTAAACTGGCTGCTCTAAATTTTCTGCCCTTTTTCTTACATTGCTTCTGGTGCTCCCTTTTACAGGGGTATATTTCACAGAACTGGAAGAAAACCCCTTTCAATAAAAATAAAGTATAAGTCATGAGGAGTTCTCAGATGACTAGCAGAGTATACCTTAGCTCTGGGGATATGTTTTATGATTCATATTCTGAAGCAGAGGGTTTTTTATTTATCTACAACACCTTTGTATGCCATGAGGCTATTTATATTAAAGCAAGCGAGCAGCCAAGAATGTGAGGGCATTTTTTGGCAATGGAAAATATAATACAGATCCAGAAGGGATTGTTTGTGCAGAGGGGGCTGGTTTTGTGTTTTGTTTTGTTTTTTGGTTACAGCAAGCATTTCAAACAAAAAAATGTCCACACTTGTCTTAATTTGACACATCAGCAATTCTTGTTGCAGGAAAACAGTCCCCACTGGTGCATATAACCTTTACACTTACAAAACTGTAAAAGAAAGAGTTGACAGAAACAAGAGCTGGAACAGCTGCCAGGAAAGAATATTTGAAGCACAGGAGGGTGGGCAGGTGGTAGGCTACTTTATTGATTTCCTTTTCAAATAAGATGCACATCCGGGCAAGGATCATAATTGCAAGACCGGCTCAAGACATTCTGGAACTGCTTGGAAAAATTTTACATTAGATTCATGACATTAATCATCATGGGGCACAAACTACCCAAAAATTCTGCCGCGCAAATTTTAACAGAAATAAAACAGATTCTAGGCAAGAGGTTCATGACAGTGTTGTCTTGCATAGCCCTATATCTTGGTTTAAACTCTGCCACCCTTAATTACAGATGCTTGAAGAATTCAACCTGTGCAAATTCCTATGGGAAATTATCTGGTCCATTCCAGGCCTTCAATGTGGAGATTGGGACCAGATTTCACAAAAGTTGGGATGCACTTCTTGGCACTTTAAACATCTCAAAATACACATTTAAATATGTATTCCATAAGGAATCTTGTCCTTTTAAAAAAGAATCACAGATCAATTTGGAACTGATATGGAGTCAAATTAAGGGATCCAGAACCATGCAAAAGTTACACAGATTAGAAACAGACAGCTTTGTCTATCATTAACCTTAAAGGTGAAGGTAAACGTTTCCTCTTGACATCAAAGTCTACTTGTAACCAGTTGTAGAGGGCAGAGCTCATCTCCATTGCTAAGCCAAAGAGCCAGTGCTGTCCAAAGATGACTCCATGGTCAAGTGGCCATCATGACTACACAGAATGTTGCTACCTTCCCACTGAAGTGGTACCTATTTATTTACTTGCATTTGCACACTTTTGAACTGCTAGGTTGGCAGAAGGCCATTAACTTTAACTGCACTCAGAAAGATCTACAAACCCAAGTAGCCACCTCACCTTGCTTCATGATAAGGCTGACTCTGGTTACAAACAGAGAATAGCAATGAGGACTACATAGCCTACACTTCAGATAGTGGAGAGGAGGGTGTCAAAAGGTTAAACAGGCAAAATAATATTTCTTTAGCCTATTAGAAGTGATCACCTACACAGCAAAATGTAATGTGCTGCTTCTTGTAAACTGTATCCACATGAAATTACTCTGTTTCTAAACATCCGTTTTAGTCCATCTGCTGTGCTCATTAGCAGAAGGGGTAAAACAGACCAGATGTTATGAAACAGAACTGGTAAGGATCCACACATGTGGTCTCAAAGATACAGCATCACCTGCATTTGGAGCATATGGAAGAAAAAAAAGAAACAGAAAGTTTGAGGACAGCAAAGGAAATAAATGGGAGTGGGATAGATGAAGTCAGCAGTGGTTATTGCATAGGTTGACAATGGGACCTGTGATGTAGAGAGCAGAAGTGAAGGAGGTATATATTTTTTTTTACCAAGGCCAGATTTCCACAAGCGAAATCTGACAGGGTCACATGCTGACAGTGTACAGGGTTGAAATCAGAGGTAGCTAAGCCCACAGCCCAAATCTGTTATACTGTTCTCTCTCTGGGTGCATTTACACTATAGAAATAATGCATTTTGACAACACGTTAAGTGCTGTAGCTCCATCCAATGGAATCCTGACATTTGTAATTTTACAAGCTCTTTCTCTGCCAAAGAGTGATGGTGACTCACAAAACTACAAATCCCAGGATTCTGTAGGATGGTGCCATGGCAGTTAATGGGATCAAACTGCATTATTTTTATAGTTTCTGCAGCTTTGACTTAGGATGACCTTGTGACTTATGGTGATCCTATTATTTCTCTCCACCACTCCCTTTTCCCCATCATTCCCACCTCTTTCTTTTACCTTTTCATTCTATCTTTGATTCAGACTAGACATGAAGAGAAATGTATATTCTATGTAATTAACGTATTTTCCTTCCCTCAAGGGATTTTCCTCAAACATCCATGCTTCTGTAATCAGTCTTGCAAACAAACTTTCTGTTTGCCTTTCAATAGTGAATCATAAAACAAGCCATTCTTAATACAAGATACCATGGGCCCTTGGTATCCTCTGGGGTTTGGTTCCAGGACCACCACCCTGGTGAATGCCAAAATCCATAGATGTTCAAGTCCCATTAAATACAAAAGCATAGTGAAATGGTGTCCTTTATATAAAATGGCAAAATCAAAGTTTGCTTTTGGAATTTATATTATATTTGGATATTTTCAAGACATGGATGGCTGAATTCATGGATAAAACACCCATGGATACAGTGGGTCAACTGTACATGATGGGGGATATTGGCATTCTGTGACAAACAGACATATTGAAAAGCACCTTTTCTAAATAAATGTGAAATATATCAGTCCAAGGCCTGCATCATCAGATGTAACTACAACAACTGAACTCCCATGTCATATATCTGATGAAGTGGGATTCCCCCCCCACCACCACCACCAAAAAAACTTACCCTTTCAGCCAGGCAATGCCCAAACTGAACGATTTTTGAGGCACTGCAAATCAGGGTACAGAGAAATGGCATCTGTAATGATTTCCTGGCCATCGAGTGCACTGATAATAGGCAGCTGGAGTTTAAAGTCCTTTTGGGATCTGATCGCAACTATTTCTCTCACAAACACCCTGCAACTGGGAGAGCACTGAAGACATTTCCCCATGCCCCCATCAGCAGCTTCTCAGAAACTTTTCAGTCACTGCACTGCCTGTCTGAAAATGTAGGTCGGGGGGGGGGCACATTTGGTCATTAATAACTGCAAATGCAAATCAAAAAAACTGACAAAAGCTTATGTCTTGGTTTCGATTTTGTGACTATTAAACAGGATGCCAGCCGTGTTCTAGTTATCCCCTGCCCTTTCTCTCCCTTTTCCCTCTTCCTCCCTGTCCAGCCAACTCCCAGAAATGCTCTTGCCAGCAACGTGGTCTGCCTGCTTGCAAAAGGACTTTGAAATTGGACTGAGTGCTACATAAAATTAGTTGAGGACTGCAATGATGTACTGTATATACTCAACTATAAGTCAACCTCATGTATAAGTCAAGGGCAGGTTTTGGGGCCAAAATTATGGATTTTGCTATGACTTATGGATAGGTCAAGGGTAAAATTAGGGGCAAATAGCAAAGGGTCTAAAGTAAGAAGCAAAGCAAAACAATGTCAAAGAACTTATAAAATTCCAGCAGACATAACTCTTTGTGCCTACTCTTAAGACTGGATGGATGAGAGAGTAAAAGGGGTTGGTGCTTCCCATATTATACTTTTGCTTTTCACCAGGAGATGGTTCCTTCTTTTAAATAAGAGTTAAGATACAGTACTTATATTGACCTGTGGATAAGTTGAGTCAGTTTTTTGGAGGGGTCAATTTTTTGACCTAAATTTCTAGACTTATACATGAGTATATACAGTATGTATTCATGTAGTTGGAGTAGATCTTGTGTAGCCCCTTAGGCCTTGAATATGCAACTGTTCTTTGGAACTAATAAGCAGAGATTTGGAGGAGGGGACAAGGCATGCCTCAGTTGTGGAAGGATCAAGCCATTGAAGGAGGCATATAAAGAAAGATGTGTAGAGGTTTCCACACTTCTTCTTCCCCTTGTCTTTAGGAAACTACTCTCTAGTAGGTTTGTTGCTGTTGTTGTTGTGTGCCTTCAAGTCATTTCCGACATAGGTACAAGGTGTTATTGTTTGTCTCCCACAGGATGATGCTGAGCTGGCTGGCTGGCTGGCTCGCGCTGGCAGGAGAATCAAAGCATACCAGGTGCCAAATGACAGCTGGTGGACATATTGCATTCATGTTCTTCTCATATTCCTGTTCTGAAATTATTGTCCTTGTGTGTGGAAGAGCTAAGCCAGAAACTGAAAAGAGTTTGGGATAGTTCTTGAAATAATGAGAGCTTAAGAAACAATAAACATGGTGGATTTTTTAGTTCCATCCTCCTAATTGTCTCATATCCTTTGGCAAGTTTGCAAAGTTATCTCTGCAGTCATGTGGCCAAATAATGTTACATTCTTTTAAAAACAACAACAACAGAGGTCTGTGATTCTCAGAATTCTAACAAGAATACCCTTTTCTGACTCATATGTTGCTTGACACTGAATTTTGTCTATTTAATGTTCCATGCATATGATTTAAAATGTCAGAAGCTGTTCACAAGATTTCCTCCACTTTTTGGTTAACTACAGTGGGCACTTAGTACCTACTGGAGTTTGGTTCCATGGATACCAAAATCCATGGATGCTGAAGTCGCATTGTATTCAGCGGTGTAGTAAAATGGTGTCTCTTATCTAATATCAAGATTTGGGTTTTGGAAGATTCTGGGGGTGAGTGGATATGGTTGACTCTGTATCAACCAATACAGAGGGCCAACTGTAGTATCTAGTCACTATATTCAGCAAGACATGGAATACAAGTGAGTGATCTAATTACCAGAGCTTGGAAGAGCTACTTTTTGGATTACCATCCCCAGCATCCCATAGCTAGCACAGCCAATGTTGGCAGGAGAAATTCAAGGAACTATAGGCCCAGAAATCAGCCTTTCCAAGCTCTGCTAATTGCATCCCTGTGCTGTTCAGCCTATTTTTCTCACTATGTTTCAGATTATGATGTTTGGTCTCTAGTGGGTCTCTGATGGTTCAGTATCATGTTTTATTTATTTATATTACATGTTGTCAGTCATGTCTTGTCTATTCAACGGCATAAATGTCCATTCTATGTGATCATGGTAGATGATTCTTTAAGTCAAAGTACTGATCTATCTGCCTAACAGAGTTTCTATACATTTAGATTTTCTAAAAGAGTCTGAAAAGCAGCAGGGAGAGATGTTTCTGTATCTGAGCCAGCCCTAGAAACAATGCTTTTAAATGCATTCTACAACAAGCAATGTACATAAAAGGGCCTTAAAAACAAGCCACTCTTTACAAACACATATCGATTTTCAGTAAAACCATTTGCACATTGTTGCTCAGCCTCCCAGTAACTGCCACTACTGATTTACTGACAGTATATCTCTTTCTAATGCTATTGTATGTTATTCTTTTTTTTAAAAAAAATGAAATACTTATGCTGCGTCTGGAAAAACACACAAGCCAGATAGCAAAAAGAACAAGAATGACACACAGGTTCTGTTGCTTAACTGCTAGCATTATTAGCAGAGTCAAAATAACCCATTACTAGAAAGCTTACAGGCCCAAATGAGGTTTATTTTGAAATAGAAGAGATGCTCATATTGGCTTTTTGCTGCACTGGCTCTGCACAGATCCAGCACAGGAAATTAAGAAAGGACAGTTCTGGGAAAACATTTTATGGCTTGTATTTCCTGGGGTGGGATAATATTTTCACCACACACAGTAATGTTTCAGTGTAACCTCACATGGACTGAAAAGAAACAGTTGTGAAGAAGAAGAAAACTGTATGGATTAATTAAAGCCTATAGGCTATGCTGAGATCCATCTTATGCATAGCAATTCCTTTAAATTGACCAAACAAGCTAGACCTTGCCAGAGTAATGGATTTTTAAAAAAGAGAGAAGGAGAAGGAGATTTTTTTAAAAAAATGATAAGTCAGCAGACCATATAAAAAACAGAAAAACCATACAGCTTGTATCTCCCCCCCACAAAAAAAAACCCCACAAAAAACAAAATGGGACCAGAGGCATTTTGGATTGTGGATTTTGGAATGCCTGTATTTGCATGTACGTACATAATGAGATATTTTGTTGATGGGACCCAGGTCTAAGCACAAAATTTATTTGTTTCAAATAGCCTGAAGGTAATTTTATACAATATCTAAATAATTTTATCCAAAAAACAAAGTTTGTATACACTGAACCATAAGAAAGCAAAGGTGTCACTGTCTCATCCACCCATGAAAAACATTTTTGTTTTTGGAATATTTCAGATTTTGGAATTCAATATAAGGGAGATCTAACCTGTATTGAAATATCAAATGTTAAATGTATTAAATTTGGAGGGGAAAGGAAAGGAAACCCATTATATGACTACTTTTATGAAGCACTTTTTCCTTCCTCCACGATTAAACTGGCTACTTTAATGCAAAAAGTACATTTAGCAATGTTAATAGTAATAGCTGTAATGGTAGAAGAATTAAAAGTTAATGATAAATAGTAGAAACAAATAGGAAGTCACTGTTTGGTAATGCTTGTATTCTTGTGTATGATTTCGGGCTTTTCACACACAAAGTTATAGAAATTTGATTCCATTAATGGCCATAACTGCATCCTATGGAATCATGGGGTCTGGACTTTGGGACGGTAGGAGAACACTCTGGCTGATAATTCTGAATACCTCAAGAAACTACAGATCCCAGGATACCATAATAGGATGGAACTATGGCCATTAAAGGGGTATCAAAATGTTTTAATTTAGTAACATGAAAGGACTCATGGTGGCAGCTTGCCACACTGCAGAAATAAAGACGTTTTACACCACTTTAACTATCACTGCTCACTTCTGTGGAATCCTGGGATTTGTAATTTGTGACACCAGAGCTCTCTGATGGAGAAGGCTAAATATCTCACAAAACTGCAAATGCCAGAATTTCATAACATTGAGCCATGGCAGTTAAAGTGGGGTCAAACAGTGTAGATGCATCTGTCAGAATAATTGACATTCACATTCTAACATGCAAGAATCTAGAATGGTCTCCCAGAGTGATGAGCAGGCTGATTATCCTAACATTTTCCTTTTTGGACTACACACCTCAAAATGCCCTAGCAAGCATGATAATTGTAGGTGATTTTCAGAGTTGCAGTTCAAAAAAGGAACCTTTCCAAGCTCTATAACTGTAATTTAAAGTATAATTTATTACATTTAATATTAAGAAGATCTCCAGATACATTTGGTCATATAGCAATAAAACATACAAAAGGACTTAAAGATCATGACCTACATATATATTTTTATTTTGACTTTTAATATATCCTTATATAATATTCCTATACTTACAACTTGCCCAAATGTTTGATATTATACAATAAAATTAGTAGTAGCCCTTATGTTATGCAATAACACGCCTATCTGAAGAGTAAGAGGTTTTGATATTAAATGTCCAAAAATGCATGTAGCCGAGGGAAGACTTGCCTCTCTGTATCCTATTGCCCATCTCTGGGTTATTGTTTTTAACTTCTACAATGTACTTTTGCATTGGCATGGGAGAAAACCAGCTGGGGCAGTGGGTATGTGGGATAAAATAGGAGATTGTTCCACTCATCTCATCAAAGTTCCTCCATTCTGCACGCCCCATGATTTCTTTAGAGGTGACAGGATCAGATATGCATCTGTAAGTGCACCCATCCTGTTATTCAAAACTGATATAAAGGCATCTGCAAAGCCTTAAGGTGATTCCAGACAACGTTTTTATCAGACCATCACCCTGCCTCATTTCACAGGCAGTCCGTCATTTCCCACCCTTCACTTTTCTATGTTTTTCATTTTTCACAATTTCTGCCACTTTTTCCCCTCACTGCAAAAAAATCCATTTGAATAAGACAAAAAAATGGAATTACTGCACAGTGCCTCCCAATTACTAGCACAAGGAATGCTCAGTAGTGGCATGAGGTGGTGCCAGTGGATGCAACCTTGGAACCTGTCAGTCCAGTGTTAAAATATTTTTCAATTGCTGCAGCCTGATGATGTGGGCATGATCCTTGTAGAATTGAAAGCCACCACATGTGTCTTAGATCCTTGTCCTTCTTGCTTATTAAACAGGCCAGAAGGGGACTGGCTGAGTGGCTGAAGTGGGTAGACAATGCTTCTCTACAACAAGGCAAAGTTTCAACATCCCTAAAAGTGGCGGTTGTTCCTTTGCTGGAAAAGCCATCATTGAATCCCACTATAATGAATAATTTTCAACCAGTGTCCAACTTACCATTATGGGGCAAGGTATTGATCCCAACTTCAGGGGATTCTGGACGAAACAGATTATCTAGATCCATTTCAATCTGGTTTCAGGCCTGGCTATGGAACAGAGACAGCCTTGGTCACCTTGGTGGATCACACAGGGAACTGGACATGGAGAGTGTGTCCCTGTTGGTTCTACTGGACCTCTCGGTGGCTTTCAATACCATTGTCCATGATATCCTGAGCCATCTCTCTGGGATAGGGCTTAGAGGTACTGTTTTACAGTGGCTCCATTCCTTCCTGGAGGGGCAAACCCAGAAGATGGTGCTGGGGCCTCCTGGTCAACCTCTTGGCCATTGGCCTGTGGGGTCCCTCAGGGTTCTGTTTTGTCCCCTAGGCTATTCAACATATACATGAAAGCACTGGGAGAGCTCATCTGGAGTTTTGGGGTACCATAAATATGCAGATGACACGCAACTTTACTACTCCTTTCCACCTCAATCTAAAGAGGCTGCCCTGGTCCTAATAGACTGGATGAGGGCAAACAAATTGAAACTTAGTCCAGACAAGACAGAGGTGCTCCTGATCAGTTGGCAAGCAGATCAGGGAATAAGGATACACCCTGTGTTATATGGGGTTACCTGAAGACACAGGTTCACAGTTTGGGAGTACTCCTGGACTCAGTTTAGAACCTGGAGACCTAGGTCTCTGCAGTGACCGGGCTTTTGCACATTTAAAGCTTATGTGCCAACTGAGCCTGTTTCTTGAGACATCAGATATGGCCCCAGTGGTACATGCCTTGGTTACATCCCATTTGGGGTACTGTAACATGCTCTACTTGGGGCAGCCTTTGAAGAGAGTTCAGAAACTTCAGCTGGTCCAAAGAGTTTCAGCCAGGCTGTTAATGGAGGCAGGTAATAGAGTTCACACAACGCCCTTGCTGAAACAGGTCCACTGGCTGCCAGTTTGTTTCCGGGCACAATTCAAAGTGCTGGTTATGACATATAAAGACCTATATGGCTCAGGTCCAGGCTCTCTGATGGACCATATCTCCCTGCATGAGCCGCCCCAGGCTCTGTGATCCTCAGGAGAGGCCTTTCTCTCTGTCCCACCACCACTGCAAGAGAGTTTGGTGGGGACATGGGAGACAGTCTTTTCTGTGGCTGCCCCTAGACTCTGGAACTCCCTTCCCAGGGAGACCAGAATAATCCTATCTGGGTTTCAGTCAAAATTTTAAAGCAGTTATCTGGGATACTGTCTCTTATGTTCCTCAAGATAACCTTAACTCTTTGGATAGCTCATTCAAAGTTCAAACTAATACTCAAAACAGATTCACCTTCTTGCATCAGGCTCACTAGCAATGATGGGTCCTCATTCTGGAAACACTTTCTGAGCACAGAAATCCACCCAACCTAGAATATTGCCTGAGCATTGAAGCTTATAACAGAAGCCTGGTTGGACACACAAAAATTAATGATGCTCCACCTCAAGCTTTATCTATGCTACATGTCTCTGAATTATTAAAATAAGAATAACAAACAAAAACACCAGAGACGTACTTCTGAAAACAAACATTCTCCATTGTAGATAAATCTCTTCCCCACAAAC
This sequence comes from Sceloporus undulatus, assembly GCF_019175285.1. NCBI lineage: Eukaryota > Metazoa > Chordata > Lepidosauria > Squamata > Phrynosomatidae > Sceloporus > Sceloporus undulatus. The sequence continues at coordinate 108,925,782 of NC_056525.1, forward strand.
ACCATCTGCACAAGTAATTCAAACACCACAATTCCCAGACAAACAAGTCTGCAGAGCAAAACAAATGAGTCTCACTTGAGACAAGTCACAACTTCTATACATACATAACTCCTCCCAAAAGGGAACCATCAGGCACTGATTGGAGGAATTATCAGTGGCATCTAACACTCACAGCCCATATTATGCCAGAATTATATCTTCTTTTTCTAGACTGAATGGAAGACTTGAGACTAGTAGTCTCAGTATGGATGGCACAATGCATAGGAGTGACTGTTGTAAAATATTATACCTTACAGGCTTCCATTTTAGTGCTCATTGTACAATCATTAATAGGGAAAGCTACCATTGTGTACAATCAGAATTACACACATCTGTGGAATAACAAACTTGGTAAGAAGCCAGGAAGTCATTTACAGAGTAGAAGAGGTGTAGATTCCAAACAATATTACAGACCATAAAGAGACCTTCTAAAGAACTGTTGTAATTTTTATATATCTGTCTTCAGTTTTTGATTCAGTAAACTGATCTCAGATCTAGGAAGTTAGCTAAAAGAAATAACGATAAAAGGTTTATTTTGGCTTATCCCAAAATCTACATTTCAACAATGTTATCCAGATAAGAATGTTACAATGTTACCCAGATAAAATGGATAAGAATTGGCCATCTATGGCTAACTACTAGTCAGGAAGCCTACTACCGTAATCACCTCTCTATCAGAGGTAAAATGCCTCTGTATATCAGTTGCTGGAGAATATGAGATGAAGGTGCAGCTGCACCCATGTGCAACGCTATTGAACAATATAATTGGCTATGAGTGAACAGACTGCTGGATTACTCTGGCCTTTGGCCTGATACATATAGAGCTCTTCTATGTTCTTGTATCAATCAAACATGGGCACATAATAACTTTATTCACATGCCAGAAACAACACTGACCAGAAGTCTCCATCACACAAAATATGTGGGCAAATCCAGTGTAAACACTGAGGAGTTTTTCTGCTCCTTTTCATTGTAACCTGAATCTTGCTTTCTGGTTATTATATTAGCACAGTTTTCTTTTAATTTTCTCATTTCCCCCCTTTTGGTAATTTTGTTTACATCTCTAGCCTTAGAAAAAGGCATTGGCAAACACCTCTGAAAAAATCTTACCTAGGCTGGTAAATTTCTGGACTGCAGAAATAATCCAGTTTGACACCACTTTAACTGCCAGTGCATAGATTTCTGAGAATTGTAGTTTTTTGTGGGATATAGCCTTTCTGTCAGAGAGTTTTGGTGCCACAACAAACTACAGCTTACAGAATTCAATAGCACTGAGCTGTGGCAGTTAAAGTAGTGTTAACGAATTAATTCGCAATGTGGATATAGCCCAAGAAAACCCAATATAGGGTTGCTGGAAGTCAAAGTCAATCGAAGGCATAGACACACAACAACAAATTTTCATAAATGAGAGGAGAACAAAATAGCTCAGCTGTGAAACCTTTATTCTTGAAATGGATTGCACATTCTATATTAGGATGCTGCCATTTGCAGAGCCCCAAAGCACTAATTGCAAGTAAACCCTAACACAACCTTGAACCCACGTTAGCTCAAAGATGATACACAGCTCCAACAAAGAATGTCGGCCAGGTGTTACAGGTTCCACCTTGTCTTTATAGCTCAAGTTGTAACACAGCAGACAGATTTCACATGACACAGCCCATGGGTGTCCAAATGAGCTGTGAACATCTTTCCGCCATGGCATACATATCTGATGCTGTGAAAACACGACCAGGGTCAAGTGAAATTTCGCGCTTGAGAGTTGCATGATTAGATATGCTCCCAAAAATAATTCAGGAAACAGATTGCTTTTCTACATTGAGTCTGGAGAGTTACACTCTGCTTAATGGAAAGAAACTAAGAAAGACCTTCTTTTTCTTTAAAAGACTTTTAAATATAAATTCCTCTCTTGATTTGCCTTCAGGTTTTCAAACACTGACTATGTTACAATACACTAGCAGAATCAGCTAGTAGTGCAAGTTCTTCATCTATAGCAGCCAGCTTCTGGGTTTTTGGAGGCCATTATATTTTCTAGACATTGAACTGAAGCTGGCCCAATTGGACTTCCCACAGATGATCATACTCTGCAATGAAAGTGCATTTTCTTAAACTGTAATAAAGTTGGCCCTTCTGGAACATACATGAAGCAGCATATAGTCGGTCCTGTTATCTGCTGTGGTTTGGTTTCAGGATCCCCCATGGATAACAAATCCATGGACGTCAAGTCCCTTAAATATGGCATAGAAAAATGGTGTTCCTATATATAAATGGAAAATCAAGGTTTGCTATTGGAATGTATAATTTTTCTGAATATTTTGAATCCTGGATAAGGAGGGCGGACTGTATGTATTTGTATGAACAAGAAATTGAAATAGAGACATGTTGTTTGTTCTTCATAAATTGATAAGGGGTGTTCAGACAGCCCCAGTCATACGCTGCAGCCCTGATCTGGCTGAAACAGGGTGCAAAAGGAGCCACAAAAGCAACTGGAAAGCACACCATAGCCCAGTTGCCATGGCTTGATGGCACTCTTTCGGTGCTGAGTCCTATGGACACAGTGCCAGGGGAGCTCCATGATGCTACCACTGTGTGGAATGGTGCACAGCATCATGGCAGCCTGGGGGGGGGGGGTTCAGAAAGTGTCATGTGCATGTGATGCCTCAACTCTGCCCCCAGGCTGGCCTTAATGGCCAGTCTGAACAGGGCCTAAGCAAGGTTTGTTAAAGCTAATATACAGCTCAGCTCACAGTTATCTGAAGGAACATTTCCCCCTCTATTCCCACTGCTGGTGTCACCCAGTGGCAGGGGAGGCAGTAGCCAAAGGGCTTGCTCAATCCTCTCCTTACCACAGTGGCAGAGGTCTCTCATGAGGGGCTCCACCACATGGCAAAGCCAAGAGGGGTGTTCTTGGCAAACTGTGGTAAAACTAGGAGAGGTGTGTTCGGGTTTCTGCTTCTCTGCTGCACAGAGCCAGGAGGGTCACATGGGGACAAGGCCTGACCGGATGTCACCACTCTTCTGAGATGTCATCCAGTGTGGTCCATACACCTTGACCCCTGACGACACCACTGTGTCCAAGCTATAAGATCTTGGTGGAGGCCCTTCTCTTAATCCCATTACCTTCCCAGGAATGGTTGGTGGGTAAAGGAGAGGGCCTTTTGGTGGCTGCTCCCAGGCTTGGGAGATCCCTCCGTATGGGGGGCTAGGGGACTCTTTCCTTGTTCTCCGTTTTCCAGAAATTGAAAACTTTCCTATTCCAAAAGGCTTTTAGGAATTGACATTTATTATTATTATATTAATTATTATTATTATTTATTATCAACCTTTATTCATAAAGCCCTGTAATTTACGCAGGCTGTACATACAATTTTTTAATTGGACGGTTCCCTGCCCTCAGGCTTACAACAAAGACACGACACAAAAGGAGAAGGGAGTGGTGGCAGGAAAGGATGAGGTCCAGCAGTTCTTCTCTACCCGAGGTCTGGACCAAGGGAGAGGGACGGAGGGAGGGCTTGGCTTCTTAATGGATGGTTAATCTTCTACCAGGGAGGCCTGTTGGAGCAGCCTGCCACTCTAGTAGGATAATACATATAAAATACATAGCAGTACAGGAAATGGTTCAATAAAACAGTCAACAAAAGAACATCAAATAGCAAGTGACAATTATGCAAGCCTGGAAACGCTTCTCTGGTCTTCAACTCCGTTTTGAAGCTGGTAAAAGAATAACTTATAATGGTGTGTTGTTTGTTGGGGGTTTTATAATATCCTGTCTTTAAATGGTTGTAATTCTATAGATTAATTGATTAATGCTATTGTTGTTTTTGGTTTTGTATGCTTTTGTTTGTTTGGTCCATATTTACTGTCTTGATATAAGCTGTCTTGAGTCCCAATATGGAGAAAAGGTAGGCTAGTCTTTGTGTGTTTACTTGCTAAATTTAAACCACAACTTTTCCTTTATGGAGTTCAAGGCAGCAACATGTCCCCAACCACTGTCACCACACCACGATTCTTCCTCTCACAACAATGGGAGGTAGCTTGGGCCAGGAAAGAATGGTCGCATCGGCACTGCAAAAATAATGCAGTTTGACACCACTTTAACTGCCATGGGTCAATGCTTTGGAATCGTGGTATTTGTAGTTGCTGTGGAATCAGACCTCTCTGACACAGAAGGCTACATATCTCACAAAACTACAAATCCCAGAATTCCATAGCTTAAGCCATTGCTGTTAAAGTGGTGTCAACTGCACTATCTCTGCAGTGCAATGAATCAGGTATCATGAGCTGAAAGAGACTGCAAGGGCCATCCAGTCCAAACCCTGCCATGCAGAAAACTAATCAAATCACCCTGACAGATGGCCATTCCAGCCTCTGTTTAAAGACCTCCAAGGAAGGAGATTCCACTACACTCTGAGGAGTTTGTTCCACTGTCAAACAGCCCTACTGTCAGGAGTTTCTTCCTAATGTTGAGGTGGAATCTCTTTTCCTGAGCTTGCAGCCATTGCTGCTCGGTCCTAGTCTCGGGAGCAGCAGAAACAAGCTTGCCCTTCCTCATATGACATCCTTCAAGTATTTAAACAAGGCTAATCAATACACCCATAACCTTCCCAGCTCCCTAAGGCGTTCCTCATAGGACATGGTTTCCAGACCCTTCACCATTTTGATCACCATATTGGATGCAGCCAATAAATTGGCTAAATTCAGCCAATTGAGCTTCATGATATGTGAATGGGATCCTTTAGGAATGTGTTGTTTTTTATTTTTTATTACATTTAAAAGTAGTTTAACCGTTTTGTGTGTTTAATACAACTGTGTAATTGTTTCTCATACCTTGTACAATAGAGTTAAGCAACACTTTGTTTTAATTTTATGCAAGCCGCCTTAGACCTTTTGTCCTGGTCCAACACTGAACTTATTACCCAGTCCAGATAGAAGGCTAGCCCATTACTCTCAACCAAATATTGTTCATCTCCCAAACACAGAGGCATCCTAAACTGTTCTGAAGATAATGGAAGCACTGCATAGGTACTCTTGAGCTCCTGAAGAAAGGAATATAAGTAAAAAATTAAAAAAATAAATTACCACACCATATTTAATTAGATAAGACTGAGAGAGCAGGTCAGCTTCCTCAGTGAACCCAAGCAGAACTGCTACCATCCCTGAATTAGCAGAATAACATCTCACAAAATCAGAGAAACAACAACAGCAAATGATACATCCGTTGTCTCGTGCCTGATCCAGTAGAAACAATAAGGCTCAATGTTACCCATAAAATAGCCATTAACATAAATAAACTGACTGGGATTGGATATCATATGTTGTTTGTCACCTTGTGTGCCACATTGTACTATACAATAAACTCCCAATACACATCAATTCTAATTTTAGTACCTCTTTGAGGACTTTTGCATGTTCAGATTGCAAACACGACTAATCAATCAAATGACAGCAACGTACTAAAGTTTAGATTGAGCATCAGCACTACTGACAAGGCTGGAGCTTGGGAAAAGACAAGACATCATCAGTTTGCCCAATTTCTATTACTTTACAAGCATCCAGTATCAGATTGTATCTGATTCAGTATCTGATTCAGAAGGCAGAGAAGGAAAATGAAACATGGCTTAATTATATTATTATTGTACCCCACCTCTCCCTGTATGGATCGAGGCGAGTAACAACAAACATAGTTTGGAGTCATGCTGGTGGGTCTCATCAGTCAGTCCAAATGGGCAAGAACAATTTGCAGCACAGTCTCTCAAGCAGAAGAAAGATAATGGGAATATAGTCACTTTCAGATTGATATGTATCAGGGATCAGTAGCAACTCTTAGTCATTTTTTTCTTCAGAAAAGTTCTACCTTACCAGGCTGGCACTACATCGGGCAGAGTGAAGCCATGCCTCAGGCAGCAGGTGCTAAGAGAAGCCAAGCATCCCCTCTGGCTGGCTTCTCCTGGCACACATTCCCATCAGCCACTGTCCGCTACTGTAAGACAAGGCTGTGTCTGCGACCCATCAGTTCTGGGCTCTTTAAAGAGCTTCCTATCTCAAGCACAGTGAAAGATAATTAACTTTGCACTGCCAGTCCAGCGGATTCCATAAAAGGAACAGAGGGGTTCACCATCATTTTTAAAAACACTATTATTATTATTATTCATGCATTGCATATTGATTATTATACAATACATAATTGTGTATATATATTCCTACATTCTATTACAATTTGTCTAAATATCTTTAATATCCCACCTCAGTGTTCCCCTTCCCCAGGGCCTTTTTCACCATTTCCATCTACAGAATTCCAACTCCACCAACTGCTCCCAATATTTCCTCTCCTCCAAGAACCCCAGCCACAACTTCTTCTCCAGCTTCTCCAAATGTTTTCTCGCTTTCAACTCCTACTCTTCCCAATGTTTTCATAGGTCTTCCAGATATTTTTACTTCTTCCTTACATATCCCCAATTCTTTTAGAAATTGCAATGCTTGTTCCACAGAATCAATCCTATATCTTCTTCCTGCCCATTGAAATGTCCCCATGTATAGTAAATCCCAGCCTTCAACAGTAAAATAGTACATAGCTTCATCGATGTTCTCCAATTTTTTGTTTGTGAGCAGTAATCATGGTATATTTCCACTTTTACCTCTCCAAATCTTAATTTCTCTGGATTTCTCCTCCTCATATTCATCGATTCTTCCTTCTTGTTATAGTCACTCTCACTATCACATCTCATGGTGTTACCTTGTTCCTCCCTGATGCAATGCAATGAACTCATTCCAAATCAGCTTCAGTCCAGTTAAGGGTTGGGGAGATTTGTTGCAAAAATCTTTATCTCCATTTTCAAATCAGTTTTGCTATCTCCCTTCCCATCTTCTGGTATGTTTTAATAACAAAATTTGATCTTCTCTAGTAATCCTTCAAACCCTAACCCTAATGCAAATGCACACCCAAGCCCTAACCCTAACCCTGAAACCTAACCCTAACCCAAGCCCTAACCCAAGCTTTAACCCTACCTTTATTCTAAAACCTAACCCTGAAACCTCACCCTAAAACCAAAACCAAACACTAGCCCTAGCCCTAACATTTGCCCTAATCCAAACCCTAAATCTAACACTAAACCTAACCTTAAGCCTAACCCTAAAGCTAAAACCTAACCCTAACCCTAATGCTGAAACTGAATCCTAACCCTGAAACTTAACCCTAAAACCTAACCCTAACCCTAAACCCTAACCCTAACCAAACCCTAACCCAAGCCATAACCCGAACCTGAACCCAAAAACCCAAAACCATAACCCTAACCTTAAAAAATAACCCATATCCTAACCCTATAACATAACTCTAACCCAAAACCCTAACCCTAATACCTAACCCTAAGACAAACCCTAACACTAATCCAAACCCTAAAACCTAAAACCTGAAGACTAACCCTAACACTAGAACATAACCTTAACCCTCACCCTACCCAAAAACATAACCCTAACCCAAAACCCAAAGCCCTGAAACCTAAACCCTAATCCTAACCTTAAACCTAACCCTAAACCTAATCCTAAAACCTAACCCTAATGCAAACTCTAACCCTAATATAAACCCTAAAAACAGCCTGAAGATAGAGCGCCCTCCCTCCATAACTGTCATATTTCAGCCTCTGAGGGAAAGAATAGGCTGGCTCAGCTCCATCAGGGCCAGCCTGAAGATAAAGTGCTCTCCCTCCATAACTGTCATCTTTCGGCCTCTGAGATAGAGAATAGGCTGGCTCAGCTCCATCAGGGCCAGCCTGAAGATAGAGAGCCCTCCCTCCGGTCCAGGCCTCAGAGGGAGAGAAGAATGCTGGACCTGATCCCCTCCCTCCCTCACCATTCCCTTCTCCTTTTGTGTTGTGTCTTTTAGATTGTAAGCCTGAGGGCAGGGAACCGTCTATTATCCCCTCTGTTGTAAACCGCTCGGATTCCCAGTGATTCAGCAGTATATAAATAAATCCTATTGTTGTTGTTGTTGTTGTTGTTACCTCTTCCACATCCTGAAGAATGAAATTGTCTGCAAGGCAAGTGAGGAATTTGTTGGCCATTATATTCTTGGCAGAATCTGACTTCCAAGAAATATCAGGATAATTGAAACCTTCCATTACTACTACATCTCTCCTTTCTGAATATTTGGTCATCTGTTCTAGGAGGGCATCATCCACATCCTCAGTGTCGCTTGGGGGTCTGTAGTAGACCCCCACAATGACATCAGTACTATAACTGTGTACTGTGAAAGCACCCCAGACTGCTGTTAGTAGTCTGAGTCAGGACACAACTAAACCCAAACCACAGCTAGTCTTTGAACAAAAAACTCCAAATCATGGCACATGATACTTCCATCCAAAAAATTTCTTTTTGTCCTTGCAATATTTGCCGGGGTAGCATTTCCTATCTATATACCTCCCCTCAACAAACCACAACTTGACTTCATATTCAACATCTCATGAAATGTTTCAACCCAAATCTGCAATATCTTTGTCCTTCTTTACTGTGAGAATTCATCAGACATCTTCTGCTTCTTCCCCAAAGAGAAGATTCACCTATGGGTAATGTGAGAGTGACAAATGTGTGTGAGGGATTCAGGAATTGGTGAAGGTGGCCACATCTGGCTGTGTGTCTCGAGATTCCTTTGTTGTCATGGTTTTGCTTTCCACTCTGCTGTTCATGAAGGCAACTTATTTCTGAGGAGCTGAGAGAACTATGTGTAAGTGTGCACCTTGATCATGAACCCTGTCTTTGCAATACAGTAAAAGAAGGAGGAGGAGGAAAGAGTGAGAGAGATAAAGCTTAAGTCCCAGCAATCCCAAGTGTATATTGATGTTGAAAGTATGGAAGCAGGTGGCTTTTCTTAAAATCTGAAATGAGAAAATAAGAAGGTATGCTTGGGGGCGGAGGGGAAACAAGGCAAATAGCTTGAATTCTTTTTGCAATCTCTAGCTTATTTTATCATGCTTTCACTTCTTTTTTTAATAAGTCACAAAACAAAATTTTGAAAGGAGATTAATTTTCCTTTCCGCAGATATTGACAGGGGTCTTTGGGGCTCTTCAGTGCAAACTGTCTTCCTGCCAGCCATAATGCTGTGTTGTGTCTGTGCATGTGTGTGTTTAAAAGAAAGTAATGATACATTTCTCCACCTGAACTATTTGATCTCACTAGATTGTGTATGTGCTACAGAATCCAATCCCACTATTTGTATTCTACAACATATAGAACCCTAATTACAAAGGTGGTGATGCTTTAAATCTTGCCTGAAGCCAAGATCAAAGGTGGCCTTTACTAATCCAAACACCTGATGCATCCCTTCATCTTTTATAAATAGATTGAGGCATGAAAAAGATTGAACAGATTCCTGTTATGTACATTAGGTCTTTGGCTCATGGGTGTTGGTGCTTCTCTTTTAGAAAACCCAGGGCATGACAGAAGTGAGAGCCTAGTTCTCCAACAGAGCATAGGTATTGCATTAAGAAGGTGCTATAGTTATCTTCCAGTAGATTTGGGGATGTCAATAGATCTTCCAGTAAATTGGATGTCAATCAATGTAGCAAATACTCAGCTAGATAGACCAGGAGAATTCAGCAATTTGATACAATCAAGAATTGGAAGAAGAATCAGATGATTCTTCTCTAGTGAGTAGGATCAAAGAATCAAAAGCTCCATGGATAAAGAAGAGATTTGTGCAGCAATGCTCCTACAAGGTCTGTAAGGATGGCACCATCCTGTTTGTTGTTACCTGTGGCCTTCCTCTTTTTCTATGGCCTTCTACATTGCTAAATATCATAGTCTTTTCTAATGAGTCATGTCTTCTCATTATATGGCCAAAGTATGACAACCTCAATTTGGTCATCTTGGCTCCTAGGTGGAGTTCAGGTTTGATTGGCTCTAGGGCCCATATATTAGTCTTTCTAGCAGTCCAGGATATTTGCAGAACTCTTCTCCAGCACCACATGAATTGATTTCCTTCCTATCAGCTTTCTTCACTGTCCAGCTTTCACAATTACATATAGAAATGGGAAACACAATGGCACGGACAATCCTAACTTTAGTATTCAGTTATAGCTTTCCCTCTATATCCACAGATTTTTTTAATCCACAGATTAAACCATCCACGGCTTGAAAATATTCAAATACATATCTAAATTCTCCAAAGCACCATTTCACTATGCCATTGTATTTAATAGGACTTGAACATCCACAGATTTTGGTATCAGATACGAAGGGTCCACTGTATATACCTGTCAGGATCTTGTCTAGTTCCTTCCTAGCTGCCCTTCCAAGTCCTGGTCCTCTGTTTTCTTAACTGCAGTATCGATTCTGATTAATGCCTAAGCCAAAGTATGGAAACTCTTGAACTGTTTCAATGTCTTTATTGTCTACTTTAAAGTTATGTAAACCATCTGTGGTCATTATTTTTGTTTTTTTAATGTTCAGCTGTAAACCTGCCTTTGTACTTGAATTTCTTCAGTAATCATTCCAAGTCTTTGCTATTTCCTGCTAGTAATATGGTCTCATCCACATATCTTAAATTCTTGAACTTCCTTCCTCCAGTTTTTACTCCTTTTTTCTCCTACTCTAAACCTGCCTCACATATTTTTTTTGGCATTCAAGTTAAGCAGATAGGGTGATAAAACACAGTCTTGCCTGATCTTCTTTCCAATTGTAAACCATTCTGTTTCTCTATATTCTGTCCAGACAGCAATCTCTTGTCCTGAGTACAGGTTATATAGGTCATGACAATCAAATCTTGTGGCACATAGTTCTTCAATCAAAGGCTTTGTCATAATCTATAAAGCACAGAATGCGACTTCAGCATTTTACTTGCTCACCTTTTGGTGATGAAAAAAATCCAGGATAAGAAAAAAATGGACAGCCAAATATGCAAATGACAGATGATACAGTATAGGCTTTGTATGAAAGAATTACAATTTCTGCCCTTGTTACAAAAATAATTAAAATCCTTTTGAATTATAATATTTTCAACATTCAGATTTTATTTCAGTGTTCCAGTACTGGTGGCTCATTGTTAGGTGCTACAGCTTCATAAGCAGAATGTGTGGCAGATGGTTTGTATGTGCATTAGCCTTCTGGAAAAGGAATCTGCTTCTACCACCACACGCTGGAAGCTTTTCTTTTCAAGTTTACAAGGAAACGGTCAGAATGGCTTTTTTGAAAGCCCTATTTTGCACAGAAGAAACTAATCCTGCACAAACTTTGGCAGATGCACATACATTTAGTTCCAAAAAGTATTTCTTAAAATTATTTAGCTATTTCCCTATGCCTTTAAAGCATTTCCAAAGTCCTTCATTTTTGCCCCCTGGCACAGCTTAATTTCATTTGTCACTTGTTATACAGTGGAGATATGTGAAGCTAAGTTATATTATTTGCTCTAGTCTGTATTGGATAATTTATTACATTAAGAAACCAATAATTTTCAAATATAATCAGATTTAAGGTTTTAATAAGATTCACCCTCCTATTCACACTTGCTTAATTTAAGAATATTAAATCTGCTCAGGAATGAGCTGCTTTTCAAAGCCATATGTACCTATTACAGGATTTTATACCTGATGTGTTAATAGGATTTAATTATATTAGCTTTCAGAGACAAGAGACACACCACAATAGTCAAACTTGATAAAAATCAAGCAAAAACAAAAAAAAACCCATGCCAACTGAGTACTGACCAGTCAGTCTTTCTTAGAAAAAGAACAGTGAAGTCCTATACATGCTTATTCTGAAGCAAGTCCCACTGGGCTCCTCCCAACTCTGTGGATTTAGGTTGGAGCCAATGGTGGCTAGTGGACTCCATATAACAGGGCAGTGAATCTGCTTTGGGTTTTAGACTGAAGCTTAAAAGAGCTATCCAAGGGGTTGAAGTCTATCTCTCACTCACAACTGGCTCAACATTTTGGACAGCTCATTCAAGGTTTGAACTAAGGGGCTGGACAAATGGGCAGCATCCAGCCGCCCCTTTACTGGATGGATCAGCGCCACAGCAACTGCATGCCGTGGCATCGATCCGGCCTCTACAGAGCACAAAATAGAGCCGGAAAAAAGGCTCCATTTTGGGCTCTCTAAAGGGTGTCATAGCCATGGCAGCACAGCTTTGTGATGCCCTTTTGGCGCTGCATCATCTAGATGCAGTGCCAGGGCCGCACCATGATGCCACGTGCCATCTAGAAGGGTGCGCAGCCTCATGACATGATGGGGGCAGTCACAGTGTCCAGCATGCATAAAGTGCTGGTCTGTAGAGCCCTTGCGCCACTAGCCACCATTGACTAAAGCTATAATCCTAAACCCAGTTACCTGGAAGCAAGTCTCACTGACCTCTGAATAAGGATTGCACTGCAAAACCTGATAATCTTTTTAATCTCTTAGCACTTTTATTTGCTTCATATAAACATTTAAGATGCTACATATGGCATAAACATTCTGTAAGTTAAACACACCAAAAGATTAAAAAGCACTCTATTTCATGGTGCAAAATAAAGCCTGTACACATTTACTTGCGGGTAACTCCCATACCATACCAAACAGGAGAAAAATTAGAGTTGTTAGTAAGATGCCTGTATTTTGTTGTTTCTGTCCTTAGTTAAGATGTTATGGGGAGGGTATCTTTAGCAGGCTGGACCCTCCTTGTCTGGCCATGAGGCAATTGGGCAAAGTCCAGGAAATTTAAAGTCCATTTGCATATCAACAAGGACTCCTCTTTTGCAATCCAATATGTCTCTATTCCTGTGAAGCCACAGGCTTCTTAGTACGTAAAGGTCAATTGGTTCATCAAGAATCCATTCCTCAAGGGGCCAGCCTGCTAAACATACCCTCCCCATACCATCTTAACTAAGGACAGAAACAACATAATGCAGGCATCTTACTAACATCTTTATTTTTTTCCTGTTTCGTATCTAACACCTTGACCGATGAAGAACCCAGTGGAGCTTCGAAAGCTTGCAACAAGTATATTGTGCATTTCGGCTGGGCAATAAAGGTATCACTGTTTGATGGATTTTTGCTTGAATTTACTAAATGACCAACACAGCTACCTCTGCATGTTTTCTTAGTTAACTAAGTATATTTAGTATGATTTCTCCCGTACTACTATTGATAGTCAAGATCTTAGCTTAGCTATTTAGTTAAGTACTGTATATTTAACTAAGGCTGCATCCATACTGCAAAAATAATCAAGGCTGACACTAATGTAACTGCCATGGCTCAGTGCTATGGAATTCTAGGCATTGTAGTTTGTCACGGCACCAGAGCTCTCTGACAGAGAAAGCTAAATGTCTCACAAAACTACAGTTTCCAGAATTCCATAGCATTGAGCCATAGCAGTTAAAATGGTGTCACTTGGATTATTTCTGCAGTATGGATGCAGCCTAAGTAGCTGATCTAGAATCCTGGCCATCAATAATAGTATGGGAGAGGTCATTACTTGTAACATTTCCAAGAATTTACCACTGAAGGAACTGAGTTCATCTTGACACAGAAAAATTTTAAAAATACATTTGATCCTTTCTTTCTCAGTGTTTTTGCCATCAGTAAATGCCATAAGTAAATATTCTAAACAAAGAAACAAAGGAACATAAACACACAAGTATCCAAACTAAAGGGTCAGTGGAATAAATTCCCTTATAAACCAATTAAATACAAACCTGTTTAAGCCTCTCACACAAAATGCAGTAAGTCTTATATTCTAAACAGAGCCTTTGATTCCAGAGTAAAAAAGTATGAATGCTAAGCAAGAAAGGAGGAAAACAGAAGGAGAGGAAATTAGACAGGTTTCTCCACCTGTTTGAATACAATACTACAGTGAAAAATGCTAGGGGTGGTGGATTTATTATTTTATGGATTGACTGATTGATTGTTGTCTTGTCCTTAAATAGTATTACAGCCTAGGACCTACCCTCCAGATGTTATTGAGCTGAAACAAAAATCTTTGCTGAACTTTTAGCTCTGCTAGCTAGGGCTGAAAGGAGTTACAATCCAACCAGAGCTAGGGAAAATTCATATTTGCACTAGAACGCCTCAAATCCACCAGCCAGCATTTCCAGTGTTTGTGATGGCTGCGGTATAAGTCCAGAAAAAGTAACATACTGATCTTTGGATCCAAGCACAGGCAGAGAGGCACAGATTGCCCACTCCTGCCCTAACCTAAATCATCAGGTTATTTGAACTCTTTCGTGTCTCATTTTTCAGAGGTCCACATAAAATAGGCCTGCTCCCTATTCTCTTTTGCTAGTCTTTCAATCCCCTTCCAACTACTGAGCTCATGATGTCTTTATGCAGGTCACAGAAAGGCAGCCCAACATTATGAAAAGCAAAGGCATTAAACATCGCCTTGGTTTCGTCCTTTCCTGTGACTAATTAGGTTAATGGCAAACAGTCACGGAAATCGAAGAACTTCTGCAGAGGCACAGTTGGGCAGACGACAAGGAGAGGGAGGCCACAACGGCTGCAGTCTGCATACCTCATCAATTTCTCCTCCTGCATCATTTGCAATTGATTGGAAACCTTGGCTCTGGTTAGGTTTGCATAAAAGCTAAAAAAAGGGGAAAAATACAGCAGTCAGTGATTCCAGGACCTGCAGGCTACTTTGAGATGCCGGAAAGAGATATAGTTTGCAAAGAATCAAGAGCGAAAGAGAAATACTTTGACACATGCCCAGTCCACTGACACTTCGCTTTCAAATTTAGATGGATTCATCTTACATGGCACCTGTCAAGCAGCAATCATATTGGCCGTATTATTTTCTGGCCGCCGGTTTTCCTTCGCAACACATGCAGTGTTAAAGAAGCTATGCTTATTTTGTGCTGGAATAAATAAAAAAGTGGATCCTTTGTTGTTGTTGTTTAGTTCTTTTTTCTGGTTTTCATCACAAAGCTATCCACAGAAATATCAAGTAGAAAGCTAATGTTAGAAATCAAGATACTTCTCAAAAAAGAAAAAGGGAAGGGAGTCCTTTACAGTTAAAGGTCAGAGATGAGGTTAATACCCATCGCTGAATTTTCCCTTCTCAAAGAACAAGTGCTCACTGGAAACTTTTATAGGTTTTATATCCATTTAATTGCTTTTTCATCTTTATCTTTCCCCCACAAAGAATCCTGTGTATGATGTTTTGGAAAGAGTGCTAAAGATTCTGTGTTAGAGAGATTCCTAACCTCCTCACAGAAGTACAGTTTTTAGGTTCCATGGAGTGAAGATATCATTTTCATCACCATACTCTGACTAAAAGGCCAGGAGAACAGGACAGAGATGCCCCAGATCTCAAAGGACAGAGATGCTCTAGATCTTAAAGGGAGTTACTTTGGTGATACTAATAGAGACAGAAAGTTTCGTGCCTGGTTTTTGCTGACCTTTGTTCTCAGTGTGGCCAAAACGTGCTATGGCCCTTACTTGAATCAACATTCAATACCACCTTGAGCACCATTTTAAGTAAACTCCTCAAACCGTGCTGTCACTAAGGTTGGTGTCACTCATGGTGTCACACACACCCATTGACATCCTCTCATACCGTACCATATGATTTTAACAACTTTGCCTGCTGAAGAAGCCAGTGAGTTTCAAAAGTCTGTGTAATGTATTTGGCATCTTAGTAAACATATCCCCACAATGCATATTTTGGATTTTGCTGGAGATGGCTGAACACAACTGAAAATATATTTTCATCATTGACATAATATATGTTGTTATGTGCCTTCAAGTCAGTTCTGACTTATAGCAACCCTGAGGTGACCCTATCATAGGGTTTTCTGAGGCTGAGAGAATGAGAGGTCACCTAGTGGGGTTCCATGGCCAAGTAGAGAATCGAACCCTGACCTCCAGAGTCAAAGTCTAATGTATCAGGATGCTAATGGAAGCCTGAAGTTTATAGAAATGAGAGGGATGTCTTTAGAAATAAAAATCCTAAGGCTGTTCCAAAACAATCCAATAAACATGCTCGAATCTGGGAAGTAAGATGTGAACAAAAGTGAGAATTTCCGGACAAACTCTACAGGCAGTGTTTCCATTGAAAGAATACTGGGGACATATGGAGACTTCAACTGTACATTAACCACAGATTTACATGAGCTACATCCCAGCCTATGACATGGTTTAATGCTGTTCAAATAACATTTCAATGGAAAACTCTATGGGAAAGTGACATGTGTACTTCTGCTAATGTAAATGTTATCCTTCCTGGGAACTCTAAAATAGTTGTGCAGGAAGACACAACTTCCATGCAGTGAAACAGAAGCTGATCCTTGCTATTTGATTGTTCCCTTTTTCTTTTACAAATATACAAGTTGTGCTAAAACTCAGAGCAGATTCATTTCTTCGTGGACATCGGAGTCACCAGCTACTATTAGCCGTAGCCACAGTATCTATTCCTAAAGCCTTAGCCATCCACACATCCAAAATCCATTTATTTATTTAAATATGTTTATCCCACCTTATATCAAAAAGATAGTAAGAGAGCCTATGTGGTGTAGCGGTCTGAGCATTGGACTACAACTCTGGACAAAAGGGTTCAAATTCCTACTCAGCCATGGAAACATACTGGTTGACTTTAAGCATGTCACACTCTCTCAGCCTTTCCATTAGGGATAGAAATATCTTGAAGCATACAGCAACATCAAAAAGCTGTCAAGGCATCTTATAAATAACATTCAAAGAATAAGTTAAATAATTTAAAATAATAGACATAAGTTAAGTAAGGATTTTTTAAAAGATTTAAAAGTTTTAAAGGATTTTGAATGCATCAATATTTGAGATGAATTGATGAGGCAAAAAGGCCTTGGTAACCAGATCACACAGGGAGAAGCACTGCTTTAAGTATCAAAGTCCAAAGCCATTTGGGATTTTAAAGGTACCTGGAATTCACAGTGGACATGTATTGGCAGCTGATGCAATTCTTGTTGGGACTGTCATCATATTACTGTCTATATATAGATATAGATATATATGGGGTTATTTTAAAAGTTCCTTGATTCAGACACTGCAGATATTGTCCTACATTAGCAAGTGACCAAGAAGAAATTCAAATTTCATGCTGTATCAGTCCAGAAAATCTTTTTGACATTAACAAGGCCTGGTACACATTTGGTAGATCTGGATATATAGTCATTATCAGGGAGGCTTTTATATTGGGGGGGGTCCTATTTATGGTGTGTTTTTTTTACTTTTGGGTTTTTAATGTAATTTTAAACTGTTTTAATGAGATAATTTCAATTGTTTCTATATTGCTGGTGTTAAGTTTTTAACCAAAACTGTTTTATCAGTGAGCCACCTTGGGTCCCTTTGAGGAAGAAAGGCAGCATATAAATTACAGAAAATCAAAAAACAGTTCCTCTCTTCCTCAGTCTGTTTTATAGGTTTTTGTGGGTTTTTCTCTGAAGATGCCAGCCACAGTTGCTGGCGAAACGTCAGGAATAAACCCTTCTAGAACATGGCCACATAGGATGAAAAACCCACAAAAAACTATGGTTTCTGGCCATGAAAGCCTTTGACTTCACACTGGAACAGTTTGTTTTTGTTTTTCTGATACCCAAAGTTACTTCTTGAGCAGCCTGTCAAACAGCACAGGTTATTGGTGGATGGCTATTTTTTAAAATAACCAAACCCTATTTGGTTCTATAGATTGTGGCCATAGCACACAAGAGACAGGTCCTATAGCTTCATTCTGAATCAAGCATAGACCCTGCTGTCTTCACAGTCTGTATTAGCTTTACTGAAAGGCAGTAAAGCTAATACTGAAAGTTGGTGGCTTCAGGGTTAGTAAAGCAGGGAATCAACTGCAAGTTTTATTTTGAACAATAAAGGAGCCACTCAAGGCACTTGAACTCTCTTTTCACAACTCGGGCAGTTCCCAAAAGTTTCATGTAAACCCAGATCAAATTCACCACATCAATGACATGGAATCCATCATTGTGGAAATGAAATCCAGTATGCTTGTCTTTTGGACAGTAGGTGTGGCAATGTCCCTCTCACTTCTCTTTCTACAGGACATTGTTGAAACACTTTAAAGATGTCACTCAGACAGATAAGATGTCACTCAGAAGGTTCTGGTAGATCAGCTCACCAAAGAAGAAAGCCCCAGCCCCAGAGACCATTGGAAAGCTGGTACAGTACATTTTTGCTGACTTGAGGGCCTGTTTTCAACCCTTTGCGGGGCTGAATCTGCCTCCTTCAAAAAGAATTTGACCATGAAGTCCAAGGGACTGTGAGCTAACTGTGCTATAATTCCTTTCACTTAGGCAGCTTCTTTTTTGTCCTTTGTACCTTTTGAATGCTGAAGATATTCATACTTTCTAACAGAAAGAATGGGTTTGTTGCTATAGCAATAGGAGACAGTTACAAGTACTGAGAGTTATTACTAACACTTAAATGCATATATATATATTTTAAAAATTGCATTTACTATAAAAATGGGCTAAATCCAATTTCAAACCCCCCCCCCCCCAGTTTGGGCATACACATTGAAACGAATGGGTAGTCACCACTTAAATAAGTCTCATTGATTTCAATAAGCCTAGTTGTATTTAAAATTGGATTTAGCCCAGTATAATATTTAATATTTACATTGAATATTAGTTATTATATTCTTTCCATTATTACTGCAGTTCACGGTTGTGCTAGTGCAACCATAGAGAGGAATCTCACTGTCAGTACACACTGAAAGTGTTCACTCCAATGTCTGCATGAGAATAATTATTGTTGTTTTTGTTCTCGTTGTTGTTGTTTTAAAATTAAAACTATCCAAGTTATTACACTTGGTTATTCCCATCCATTTACTCTTAGGTGATAAGGTATACTCAACTGGCACTGGATGGGACAAGTCTCTTTGGACCGCAGGCTATACCACTATTTTTCGTGAATAGATTATCTATTGAAAAATCCCCTTCCTCCATCATGTATGTACAGGTTGAGCCTCCTTTATCCAAAATACATATCTATCTCATGCTACCTTATCTATGGTATCTTACGCATAGTGATTGCCTTAAATTGATCTAACAAGTTAGAACTTGACAGTTCTAATCTCACAAAATTATGTAGGATGGAGTCATGCAGCTAAAGTAGTTTTATGTGTATTATTGTGTCCACCTAATGCAGACACACTCCAGTTCTGCAAGACTGGCTGAGCCACATGTTTAAGAGGAAGAGGATGCTGTTTTTAAAATTATGAAGAAGTCAACAGACCATATCAAAATCAGAAAAACTATACAGCTTGAGTCTCTTTTATCTCCAATTCCTGGGACCAGAGGTGCTTTAGATTTCAGAATTTTTTTAGCTTTCAGAATACCCGTTTTTGCATATACATGCATAATGAGATATCTTGGAGATGGGACCCAACTCTAAACACAAAATTTATTTACATTTCATATACAGCTTATACACATAGCCTGGCGGTAATTTTATACAATATTTTTAATAATTTGATGCATGAAACAAAGTTTGTGTAAAGTGAACCATAAGAAAGCAAAGGTATCACTACTTCAGCCACCCATGAAAAAAGTTTTGGGTTTTGGATTATTTAGGATCTCAGAATTCCTGATAAGGGAGACTCAGTCTGTATATACTAATAGCAAACTCTGGGAATCTATTTTATTTCGCTCTCAAACATGAAATATTTCCATATTGGCAAGTTCTACTGTAGTAAAGTATCAGTATTGGAATATTGGTACAATTGGTAAATTCTAGTAAAAATGAAATTGTTGCTGTTGTTAATTTCTGTTCTGCCTTTTTCCCAGATTGAGTCTCAAAGTTGCATACAGTAATTTAAAAACGTTGTTAAAATTCCACAAATTACAAATGTTAAAAAACAATTAAACAATCAGAAAAAAATAAAACCAAATTAAAATGAATGTTATATTGTTTTCACTGATAAAAAAATTCTTACCTATCCTAAATGGCTGCCCACCTCATCTTTGCAGGAGGCAGTGTCCTCTGCCCTCACCTCCTCCTAGTCCATCTGGGCTGCAAACATGTGGCTCAGCCAGTCTTGGAGAACTGGAATGTGTCTGCATTAGGTGGACACAATAATGCGTATAAAACTACTTTAACTCCATGACTCCATCCTACACAATTTTATGAGACATCCTTGGAATTTACTAGAATTTACCAATATGGAAATATTTCTTCGGTCCTTAAAATTTCTTACAAAAGTGAGCTCTTGTCACCTGAGCTGCAGCACTGGATTCTAACAAAGAATCTACCTCCTTGGACTACAAATCCCAGGATCTCATAGGATGGAGCCATAATAGTTAAAGTGGAATCATAGTCCTATAACTTTGCAACGCAGATACACTCAAAGAAACAGGCCATAGCAACAGACTATGAAAAGAAGGAGCAGATAGATGTAATTTTATTTTTCCCACTGTATATGAGAGAAGGAATGGTTTTCAGTAAGGAAAGGTAAAACCTTTCTGAACACTATTGACCCTGTCTGAACTACCTTCATCTCAGCCAATAGCCCCATAGTAACACGTTGCAGATGTGATGGGGAAATGCATGTCCATTTGAAGCATGTACATACTACCTTCCACAAACATTCATCACTGGTCTTTAATCTCTCCTGTGCATAACGTTTTGCAAGGATGTTCAGTATTCTCCCCCAATCTCTTCCTTTTCCTTTATTTCTTAGAAATGAACAATCTCCATGCACATTTCCAAAAAAAAGGAAACCAGAACATTACAGGATAATTCTGCATTACAACCATCTCATTTCTCCCGCCCCCACTGGTGTTTTTTTGTAAGAAGAAGAGTTTAGTTGCTTTTTAACTGGATGACAGATTTTGTTCTAATTAATCTAGAGCACTGTGTATAGAAACGACTGCAAAAGCAAACATGTCTATTAACAGAAAAGCAGTGATTACTGCTTGGCGTTGAGCCAGTAACTCTACATAAGCAATGAATTGATGCCTGAAACTGTCTCCATGCCATATGGGTTCTGCTGTAGCGATGAATTGGATCCAATGCAAGGTTAAGATGTGTCAAATGTAACTGGGGCTTAATTGATACTGGTAAAGAAGCTCTAAATAAAGAAACAGTGTGTGTGCTATTAGAAACAGCCTGTACGCTAGCCTCTGTTTCCCTCTGTTTGTGGGCAACCAAACATTCACTCAGACCTCAAAAGGCGTTTCCAAATTCTTAACTTCTCTAAATTCAGTTCAAAGAAAAAGTACACTTCGGGTTAACAAGTTTACCAGACTTTAATTGACACTGAATGAGAACGCTAATCAGATTCATGCTAATAGGTTTTGTGCACAGTCAATTAATCTCTATATAGAGATTCCAGCCTTTTGCCAATAACAACAAGGATAAACCTACATAAAATAAATACAGTGTGCTGCTGCAGAAAACCTGGTGCATGCTAAGTAGTTCAGTGTTCTACCTCTGATGGCAGTCAACCAGATGAGTCGAGAAGTTCACATGTCTACAGCAGAAGCAGAAGCAGTTTTCACCCCTGTGCCAAACTTGCCAACACAAGCTGCTAAAACTGGAAGCTGTTGGATATACTTCTAGTTCTTTAAAAACTGAGCGGAAGAAAAAAGAGGGCATAGGGCTCCCTGCACCTTGTTTAAAAGAGAATCCCTGCTCCTAGAGCTTCCAAGAGCCATAATTCTATTTGTATATAATATATTTTGGTGATGGCTGTTAATTGCCCTCAAATTAAGCCCAACCCATGGCAATCCTGTGGATGAGAGATCTCCAAGCCCCCCTGTCATAGAATCATAGAATCATAGAGTTGGAAGAGACCGCAAGGGCCATCCAGTCCAACCCCCTGCCATGCAGGAAATCCAAATCAAAGCATCCCCGACAGATAGCCATCCAGCCTCTGCTTAAAGACCTCCAAGGAAGGAGACTCCACTACACTCCGAGGAAGTGTGTCCTCCACTGCTCTTCTCAGGTCCTGTAAGTTCATATCAGTGACCTCCATAATTGAGTCTATTCATCTAGCATGCGGTCTTCCTCTCTTTCTACTTCCCTCCACTTTTCCTAGTATTATCGTCTTTTCCAATGAGCCATTCCTTCTCATGATGGGGCCAAAGTATGGCAGCCTCAGCTTGATCATCTTGTCTTCCACAGAGATTTCTGGCTTGATCTGTTCAAGGACCCATTTGCTTGTCTTTCTGGCTCTCCACAGTATTCTCAGTACTCTTTTCCAGCATCACATCTCAGATGTATTGATTTTCTTCTTATCTACTTTCTTCGCTGTCCAGCTCTCGAATCCATACATAGTGATGGGGAATACAATGGCTTGGCCAATTCTACCTTTAGTGCTCTATTGTATATCTTTACTCTTTAGGATCTTATCAAGTTCTTTCATAGCTGCCCTCCCCATTCCTAATCTGACATGATACACCCATGGAAAGTATGCCCAACTTCCCTGCCCCTGCCCTTCCCCTGTTCAGATTTTTTTCCCTTGTGTTTGTCTATACTGTGCGTACATGTCAACATATGGGCTGCTACCACATTGCAGAAATAAAGCAGTTTGACACCATGACTCAATGCTATGGTATTCTGGGATTCCTAGTTTTGTGCGAGATTTCGCCTTCTCTGCCTGATAGCTCTGGTGCTCCACCAAACTACCAATCCCAAAATTCTATAGCACAGTGCCAGTGCTATCAAACTGCTTTATTTCTGCATTGCAGTAGCAACCACAGTCATCACAAGCCACCAACAGATACCTAAGTGGCAGGACAGGGCACTCCACTAGCTGTGTATACTTTTTAAAATATGTTTCATTTAAGGGTGATTGTGAGAAAAATCCTAGAGCTCCTCTGAAGAGATGGTCCTATTTTCAATTTTATGCAGTTTTATAATAAATAAATAAACATTACTGTTATTTCATGCCCCAGTGCAGGTCAACAGAAGAATTTTAAAAATTGGATTTGCAGATCCCAGTTTGGGATCCAAATGGGGTTGGTGTGGGTTTGAAATGTTGGATCAGGCTCCAGTCCAAATTAGAGGGCCCTCATTTAAATGTCCTTTCAACTCAGACAACTAATACAGTCGGCCCTTCTTATACTCTGATGTTTTATACATGGATTCAAGCATCCACAGTTTGAAAATGTTCAAAAAAAGTATACATTTGAAATATCCAACCTTGGTTTGCCCGTTTTTATAAGGGACACCATTTTGCTGTGTCATTATATTTAATGGGACTTGAGCATACACGAATTTTGTTATCCACTTGGGATCTTGGAACCAAAGCCCAGTGTATAACAAGGGTCCACTGTATTATCCTCCTACCCTACCATCCTCCAAAGTTATGAGTATCTGTGATGTTAATTTGTAATTATGAGATTGTAAAATGTGAGATTGTGAGTTTTCAATATGTTTTTATAGGATGTTTTTTATACGAGGTTTTTAGTGGAATGTTTTTATTGTATATTACGCTGTAATACGATGTGTTGCACATCTGTATTCGCCTGTGAACCGCTTTGATCTCCAAGGAAAAGCGGTATAAAAATAAAGATTTATTATTATTATTATTATTATTATTATTACTTTTTTTAAAAAAAGGTTGTTGTTTTACTCGCAAGATGCAGCCAAATTCAATAGGTACATTTGTTCCTAGCATGGAGTAGACCATGGAGATTAGCACATTGCTTTTAAATGGGATAAAGGCGTATTTAATTTTAAAACAGGGTATTATCGCACTTGTCAGTGGCCAGGCGAATGCAACCCATAGGCAGCCCAGATCCCA